>NC_141689.1:1961332647-1961618709 GCF_964263255.1 Lissotriton vulgaris | reverse complement strand
GGTATGTGAGAAATGTGACAAACACAGGGGGAAACATTATACCCCCGCATACTCAAAAGTATATGGACATGTACATACCTAATTTTTAAATACAGTTGCGTGAAATTATCAAAAAATTCCAATATATGGTTAGCCAGTTGCAGATATAAGTATGTACGGATGGACTTCATGACAAAAAAACATTTGGCTCTATGACAAAAAGCATTTGGCTCTATGGCATAAATACAACATACAAGGTTGTCCCAATATATTATAACACATTAGTGAAAAAACATAAAACTCCTAAAAAGAGAAAACACCTTTCTTATCCTTTTATATCATTGGCATCATGGAGTTAAGTGTTGTTCTGTGGGGAAATTAAGCTTTCCTAAATCAGTGAATGACGTGCACCTAGGTTTCCCCTAGTGAGAGTCTAATCCCCCAGGAAATACTGTAGCTCAGAATCGTAGTTAAGCCCATGTTCTACGCTACGTAAGCGCATGATCCATGTCGCCTCCCTACGTCTGAGCATCAGTTCACGGTTACCCCCTCTGATGTTGAGGGGAATTAGATCTATTCCAAAAACACGTACTTTGATGTCGTCCTCATTTGGTTGGCACTCTGCCACATGAAGGGCTACCGGGTATCTAGCATCCCTTCTTTGTATAGCTCTCATATATTCAGCTATCCTTTCCTTAAGGGTCCTGATGGTGCTCCCTACATATATTCTACCACACTTGCATTCAATAATGTACACCACAAACTTGCTGAGGCAAGTGATGTTGTGTTTGATCTGGTAGACCATACCATCATGACTTACAAAGTTTTTCGTACCGTGTTTTCCCCATATACACATCGTACAAAATCCACATCTGTGGAAACCTAGGCCCCGTGTGGAGAGCCAGTTCTGTGTCGTGGTGTTAGCGGGAACGGTAGGACTCAGTTTATTTCTCAAGGTAAAACCTTTCCTGTAGGTGATGGAGGGTCTCTCTGATATGAATTCTTTCAGTGTGGGGTCCCCTACTAGAAGTTTCCAATGTCTATTCAGACTCTTTCTAGTGTGCTGGTTTAAAGCGTTAAATTCAGTTATGAATCTAACGTGTTGGTCAGAGGATTTCATTTCAGTACGTGTTTTTAGACAGTCAGGTCTTGTGATGACTTGTGTTTTCGTCTCAGCTTTCTTGAGGATGGTTTTCGTGTAACCTCTATTCACAAATCTGTTTCTCATGTTTGTGATGCAATTGTCTAGTTCACAGGCTTCACTACAGTTTCGTTTGGCCCTGAGAAATTCCCCATAGGGGATTGATCTTTTCTGATGTTCAGGATGAAAGCTAGAAGCATGTAGTATAGAGTTGCATGCTGTAGGTTTTCTGAAAAGTTTCGAGTGTAGGTGATTGTCTTTAACATAGAATTCCAAATCTAGAAACTCTATACTGGTTAAGCTGTGATGCATGGTGAAACTGATTTCCCAATCGTTGGTGTTGAGGTGTTCAAAAAAGGATTTGAGAAGTTCCTCAGTTCCGGACCAAAGGAGAAAACAGTCATCTATGTATCGGCCCCAGAAGACTATGGAGTCAGTGTAACGTCTCCCTTTGGTGCCCCAGATAAGGTCAGCCTCCAATGCCCCCATGAAAAGATTTGCAAAAGAGGGTGAAAATCTGGAGCCCATAGCTACTCCTTTCTTCTGCCTGTACCATTTCCGATCAAACATGAAGAAGTTGTTCTCCAAGATGATCCTCATCATTTGGGTCAACATGTTGGTATGTGCCCATAGTGAAGCCGGTCTGTTGGACAGAACCTTGGTAATAGCTGCAATTCCTAGGTCTAAGTTAATGCTGGTATATAACGACACTACGTCCAAGGTGACAAGTATAGTGTCTTTCTGCCATTCAATATCCGCCATGATGTTAAGGATATGTTTAGAATCCTGTATAAAGGATGGAAGATTTTTAACTAACGGTCCCAAGAAGAGATCTACATATTCAGAGATTCTCTCGGTGGGACCCCCGATCCCTGACACAATAGGTCTGCCAGGTGGGAATGGTTTATCCTTGTGTATTTTGGGTAAAGTATAGAGCCATGGATGTGTGGGTTTAAGAACCTTGAGATAGAGATATTCATTGTCATCTAAAAGACCTGACTGTTTCCATTGTAGCAGTTGTTCATTTATTAGTTTAGTGAGTGGACCTGTAGGGTTGTAGTTGAGTGATTCATAGCAAAGACAATCACTCAACTGGTCAAGGATCTCATTGTTGTAATCAACTAGATCCATGACCACTACATTACCCCCTTTGTCAGCCTCTCTAATGATGATATTGGGGTTTGTTTTTGAGAGTAGAAAGTGCCGAGCGTTCACCCTTAGTTAGATTGTCCTTGTACTTGAATTTGGTGTTTAGGTTTCTGGTGTTAATTCTGTCCAGATCATCCAAAACACGTTTATGAAAGTTATCAATATTGTTTCCCCCCGCTAAGGTAGGTATCCACCTGGATTTGCTTTTCAGACCACTCGTTATGCTATAGTCTGTCTCCACATCAAGTTCTTCAAGTAACTGTTCCATTTCCAATGGGCTATCCTCTCTGTCAGTTAACGAAAGAAGCAGGTGTGTTGCTTGTACATCTTTAATAGTTAGTGGTACATCGTCAAATACATTAGGAACAAGGGTAGGTTGTCTTTGTAACTGTTGCGATCCCGCAAAATGTTTCTTGAGTTTCAGGTTACGTGTAAATTTGAAAAGATCAATTTTAGTTTGACACAAGTCCCCTGTGGCATATGGATTAAAATTGAGACCTTTGCTTAGTAGGGAAATCATATCTGGTGTCAATGATATCGAGGAGAGATTGATGACTTGGACACTGTCAGCAGGTGTAGCTAGTTCCTCTGTGTCCCCGATCTGAGTTTTCTGCGATATTCCTCGCTTGTTGCCGCGTTTACCCCTATGGGGTTTGGGTCTGCTGCGGCTTTTGGAGGTTGGGTTCTGTTGCCCTTCCTCACTCGCTCCACTTCTAAAAAAAAAGGTTGAATTGATCGGTTGTGCATTCGCAAGAATCTCGTTCTCAATATCACTGAGTCCAGTAGAGCTCAGAGAGGTGGTGCTAGAGTGGGCAGAGTTGGAAGTTTCAGGTCTATTGGGTTGCGAACTATTCTTAGGCCTGGGGATCAATGAGTCGTATTTGCGGTCAAAGGTGTAAACCCTCCCATTTTTATAGTCGGCCTCGTCCCTCTTGATTTGGCGTGCCTTTCTATTTTTTATTTCTGTCTGGTGTTTGAGCAGAATTTCATCCAACAGGGTGTAATTTTTTACGGTGGCCTCAGGTTTATTTAGGTCTTTAATTTCTTGTTCTATGTTAGAAATTTCTGTTTGTAGCTTAGCGGTTTTCCGGTCAGCACTTTCTATAAGGATGTCCATGAGTGTGGTAGAGTTTAGATTTAGTGAATCCTCCCACTTGACCATGAGATCTTGGTCGAGATCGTCATAAGTGGGGAAAATGTGGGACCGTAAACCCCTCGGAACTATCTTCAATCTTAAATAGTGCTTCAGAGTGGCCCCATCCCACCATCTAGAATTTTCTTGTTTTTTTAATTTTTCTAGTTTCACAAATTTATCTCTAAGACCCTCAACTCGTGCAGGTCCAGCTGCGGCCGATGCCTGGTGTGTGGGCATGCCTTTGGCCAGGTTTTCAAAGAGATCTGCCGCTGCTTTATCTCTGTCCATTCTGTGTTGGACGAAAGAATACTAAGTGTGAGTTATTAACGTAAAAAAGGTAACGTGGAGGCACCCAATCCTAAAGCCAATCTGAGAAACTGAGCAAGGGGTTTTTAGAAAATTAGGACTAAAGGGGCGCACTGCCTGGGCTGAAACGTTACAAAGTGTGTAAAAAACAAGGGTTTACGTGGTGTAGTGCGTAAAGAGCAGACGGCAAAACCTCCTTAACCGTCTAAACAAGTCAAAAGACAAGACAATTTTACAATGAAAAAAGCTCTCGCAACTACATATGTATACATCAAGATCAGGTTCAATGACCAACAGTGAAAAAGAAAACGCAGAAGCAGATTCTTTGGTGTGACACTTCTTGTTACAGCAAGTTGTTTACTTTTCTCCAGACTTTCGAGAAAGAAATCGCCGACACGTGTTTCGTCGTGTGTGGGTGAGTCAAACACGACTCTTCAGGGCTGGTAATACAAGAACAATGTGGGCAAATTTTAATCTAAACATGTAACATTTGATACTGCATATGGTGACCTAAGTGCACTCCAACATGCAGTCTGACGTGCGTTTCGTGTTGCACATGATAGGTGAAAAAATGGTGACAATACTTGCATACTCAGGCAAGTGTTCGGTCTGAAGTGCTAATGTGCACGCAGTGAGTGAAATTAAAAAAGACCTAAGTGTGGTCATGAATCACTCGTACACAGTGGTCCTGAAATTAAGAGGGTGTCCGTTGTGATGGTGGATGGACATGTGAGATGTACTACATCTTTGCTTCTAATACATAAGTCAGGAGGTGTTATTTGTGACCTCACAGCGTGATAGTGAAACACGGACATTCTACTGACCATGGTTTAAACTTTAATCTACAGCACACCGCCTCAGAAGAAACTCACCCGTTTCTTCAAACTTGGCACGGAATAGGAATCCCCTCCCGGCTTCCCGCCTGAAGGCATAGCGGGATACAGGTAATTAACCCCCCCCCCCCCCCCTTTTTCTTTTCATTAATATGCACGATCTTTCGAGGTTATCTGGGCAGTCACCACGTAATTTTCCTATAGCCAGCTTTATTTTGTTTTGTTTTGAATTACCCACCAGCGCAATATGTCATTTACACATGAATTCCCTATCTTCCTCCCTTTTTACATATAGCGCTATACTACCTCTACAGGATTACCAAAAGAGAGATGATAACCTCGTTCATAGACTACAATTGATCTTTCTTTCAACCAACATCGTCTGTGTTTGTATACACAGAATACCCCTTTTGGTAAGAAATAGCTTTTTGTGCTGCCCAAGACTTCATTGAGGTCTTTTAATCATTTCTTCCTTTAGAAGCCTCCTCATGATTCCTTTTTTTCTTTTGCTTCCCTAACATTACTCAGCTTGAAACAGAGCTTGTAAAGACCCAGACTTACTCCAACCACACAGTGGTATTGGGAGTTCAAGGTAATAACCATTACGTTTAGATCATCAGAAGTTGCATGTTTTTGTACCCTCTGGTTCTTTACCTATTATAGGCATGTTTCACTATCACGCTGTGAGGTCACAAATAACACCTCCTGACTTATGTATTAGAAGCAAAGATGTAGTACATCTCACATGTCCATCCACCATCACAACGGACACCCTCTTAATTTCAGGACCACTGTGTACGAGTGATTCATGACCACACTTAGGTCTTTTTTAATTTCACTCACTGCGTGCACATTAGCACTTCAGACCGAACACTTGCCTGAGTATGCAAGTATTGTCACCATTTTTTCACCTATCATGTGCAACACGAAACGCACGTCAGACTGCATGTTGGAGTGCACTTAGGTCACCATATGCAGTATCAAATGTTACATGTTTAGATTAAAATTTGCCCACATTGTTCTTGTATTACCAGCCCTGAAGAGTCGTGTTTGACTCACCCACACACGACGAAACACGTGTCGGCGATTTCTTTCTCGAAAGTCTGGAGAAAAGTAAACAACTTGCTGTAACAAGAAGTGTCACACCAAAGAATCTGCTTCTGCGTTTTCTTTTTCACTGTTGGTCATTGAACCTGATCTTGATGTATACATATGTAGTTGCGAGAGCTTTTTTCATTGTAAAATTGTCTTGTCTTTTGACTTGTTTAGACGGTTAAGGAGGTTTTGCCGTCTGCTCTTTACGCACTACACCACGTAAACCCTTGTTTTTTACACACTTTGTAACGTTTCAGCCCAGGCAGTGCGCCCCTTTAGTCCTAATTTTCTAAAAACCCCTTGCTCAGTTTCTCAGATTGGCTTTAGGATTGGGTGCCTCCACGTTACCTTTTTTACGTTAATAACTCACACTTAGTATTCTTTCGTCCAACACAGAATGGACAGAGATAAAGCAGCAGGCAGATCTCTTTGAAAACCTGGCCAAAGGCATGCCCACACACCAGGCATCGGCCGCAGCTGGACCTGCACGAGTTGAGGGTCTTAGAGATAAATTTGTGAAACTAGAAAAATTAAAAAAACAAGAAAATTCTAGATGGTGGGATGGGGCCACTCTGAAGCACTATTTAAGATTGAAGATAGTTCCGAGGGGTTTACGGTCCCACATTTTCCCCACTTATGACGATCTCGACCAAGATCTCATGGTCAAGTGGGAGGATTCACTGAATCTAAACTCTACCACACTCATGGACATCCTTATAGAAAGTGCTGACCGGAAAACCGCTAAGCTACAAACAGAAATTTCTAACATAGAACAAGAAATTAAAGACCTAAATAAACCTGAGGCCACCGTAAAAAATTACACCCTGTTGGATGAAATTCTGCTCAAACACCAGACAGAAATAAAAAATAGAAAGGCACGCCAAATCAAGAGGGACGAGGCCGACTATAAAAATGGGAGGGTTTACACCTTTGACCGCAAATACGACTCATTGATCCCCAGGCCTAAGAATAGTTCGCAACCCAATAGACCTGAAACTTCCAACTCTGCCCACTCTAGCACCACCTCTCTGAGCTCTACTGGACTCAGTGATATTGAGAACGAGATTCTTGCGAATGCACAACCGATCAATTCAACCTTTTTTTTAGAAGTGGAGCGAGTGAGGAAGGGCAACAGAACCCAACCTCCAAAAGCCGCAGCAGACCCAAACCCCATAGGGGTAAACGCGGCAACAAGCGAGGAATATCGCAGAAAACTCAGATCGGGGACACAGAGGAACTAGCTACACCTGCTGACAGTGTCCAAGTCATCAATCTCTCCTCGATATCATTGACACCAGATATGATTTCCCTACTAAGCAAAGGTCTCAATTTTAATCCATATGCCACAGGGGACTTGTGTCAAACTAAAATTGATCTTTTCAAATTTACACGTAACCTGAAACTCAAGAAACATTTTGCGGGATCGCAACAGTTACAAAGACAACCTACCCTTGTTCCTAATGTATTTGACGATGTACCACTAACTATTAAAGATGTACAAGCAACACACCTGCTTCTTTCGTTAACTGACAGAGAGGATAGCCCATTGGAAATGGAACAGTTACTTGAAGAACTTGATGTGGAGACAGACTATAGCATAACGAGTGGTCTGAAAAGCAAATCCAGGTGGATACCTACCTTAGCGGGGGGAAACAATATTGATAACTTTCATAAACGTGTTTTGGATGATCTGGACAGAATTAACACCAGAAACCTCAACACCAAATTCAAGTACAAGGACAATCTAACTAAGGGTGAACGCTCGGCACTTTCTACTCTCAAAACAAACCCCAATATCATCATTAGAGAGGCTGACAAAGGGGGTAATGTAGTGGTCATGGATCTAGTTGATTACAACAATGAGATCCTTGACCAGTTGAGTGATTGTCTTTGCTATGAATCACTCAACTACAACCCTACAGGTCCACTCACTAAACTAATAAATGAACAACTGCTACAATGGAAACAGTCAGGTCTTTTAGATGACAATGAATATCTCTATCTCAAGGTTCTTAAACCCACACATCCATGGCTCTATACTTTACCCAAAATACACAAGGATAAACCATTCCCACCTGGCAGACCTATTGTGTCAGGGATCGGGGGTCCCACCGAGAGAATCTCTGAATATGTAGATCTCTTCTTGGGACCGTTAGTTAAAAATCTTCCATCCTTTATACAGGATTCTAAACATATCCTTAACATCATGGCGGATATTGAATGGCAGAAAGACACTATACTTGTCACCTTGGACGTAGTGTCGTTATATACCAGCATTAACTTAGACCTAGGAATTGCAGCTATTACCAAGGTTCTGTCCAACAGACCGGCTTCACTATGGGCACATACCAACATGTTGACCCAAATGATGAGGATCATCTTGGAGAACAACTTCTTCATGTTTGATCGGAAATGGTACAGGCAGAAGAAAGGAGTAGCTATGGGCTCCAGATTTTCACCCTCTTTTGCAAATCTTTTCATGGGGGCATTGGAGGCTGACCTTATCTGGGGCACCAAAGGGAGACGTTACACTGACTCCATAGTCTTCTGGGGCCGATACATAGATGACTGTTTTCTCCTTTGGTCCGGAACTGAGGAACTTCTCAAATCCTTTTTTGAACACCTCAACACCAACGATTGGGAAATCAGTTTCACCATGCATCACAGCTTAACCAGTATAGAGTTTCTAGATTTGGAATTCTATGTTAAAGACAATCACCTACACTCGAAACTTTTCAGAAAACCTACAGCATGCAACTCTATACTACATGCTTCTAGCTTTCATCCTGAACATCAGAAAAGATCAATCCCCTATGGGGAATTTCTCAGGGCCAAACGAAACTGTAGTGAAGCCTGTGAACTAGACAATTGCATCACAAACATGAGAAACAGATTTGTGAATAGAGGTTACACGAAAACCATCCTCAAGAAAGCTGAGACGAAAACACAAGTCATCACAAGACCTGACTGTCTAAAAACACGTACTGAAATGAAATCCTCTGACCAACACGTTAGATTCATAACTGAATTTAACGCTTTAAACCAGCACACTAGAAAGAGTCTGAATAGACATTGGAAACTTCTAGTAGGGGACCCCACACTGAAAGAATTCATATCAGAGAGACCCTCCATCACCTACAGGAAAGGTTTTACCTTGAGAAATAAACTGAGTCCTACCGTTCCCGCTAACACCACGACACAGAACTGGCTCTCCACACGGGGCCTAGGTTTCCACAGATGTGGATTTTGTACGATGTGTATATGGGGAAAACACGGTACGAAAAACTTTGTAAGTCATGATGGTATGGTCTACCAGATCAAACACAACATCACTTGCCTCAGCAAGTTTGTGGTGTACATTATTGAATGCAAGTGTGGTAGAATATATGTAGGGAGCACCATCAGGACCCTTAAGGAAAGGATAGCTGAACATATGAGAGCTATACAAAGAAGGGATGCTAGATACCCGGTAGCCCTTCATGTGGCAGAGTGCCAACCAAATGAGGACGACATCAAAGTACGTGTTTTTGGAATAGATCTAATTCCCCTCAACATCAGAGGGGGTAACCGTGAACTGATGCTCAGACGTAGGGAGGCGACATGGATCATGCGCTTACGTAGCGTAGAACATGGGCTTAACTACGATTCTGAGCTACAGTATTTCCTGGGGGATTAGACTCTCACTAGGGGAAACCTAGGTGCACGTCATTCACTGATTTAGGAAAGCTTAATTTCCCCACAGAACAACACTTAACTCCATGATGCCAATGATATAAAAGGATAAGAAAGTGTTTTCTCTTTTTAGGAGTTTTATGTTTTTTCACTAATGTGTTATAATATATTGGGACAACCTTGTATGTTGTATTTATGCCATAGAGCCAAATGCTTTTTGTCATAGAGCCAAATGTTTTTTTGTCATGAAGTCCATCCGTACATACTTATATCTGCAACTGGCTAACCATATATTGGAATTTTTTGATAATTTCACGCAACTGTATTTAAAAATTAGGTATGTACATGTCCATATACTTTTGAGTATGCGGGGGTATAATGTTTCCCCCTGTGTTTGTCACATTTCTCACATACCAACCCACTTTCTACTGAATATGCACCCTACCAAGGATGATCCGACCACTTTTGGGTTGATTATGCATGCTGGTCGCTATAACTTTTTACTTTCTGAGGTTATCTCTAACTATGATCTGATGACGATAGACTGATGGAACTGACACATTCTGCCAGTATCCTTTTGACATTTTTATTCCTGAAAAGGAATAAATGTAATTTGCGTTACCTCTTTCAAATCGCTAAACACGTTAGTGAATTGCCATTACTATTCCGTTATAGACCCTTGTTTTAAGTCTCAGACACCCTATTATTCCTGCACAGTTTACCCTTTAACAATGGCGCTGGTAAACACATTGCCGTGAGGACGTCTTCTATGTCCTTTCACTTCTATGTAATCCCTCCTCTCCCGGGGTCACGTGTTCGTACACGAGAGACGACCGCCGGGAACAGACAGAGGAGGGATTGCCAGAAGCGGGTAAGTGCTACTCCAATACCGCGAGGCTACACACAGTTAGCCTGTGTTTTGGTCGATTACTTTTCGAGTGTGCTTGCTCCTGAACGGAAGTCCCCACGGACATTCTACTGACCATGGTTTAAACTTTAATCTACAGCACACCGCCTCAGAAGAAACTCACCCGTTTCTTCAAACTTGGCACGGAATAGGAATCCCCTCCCGGCTTCCCGCCTGAAGGCATAGCGGGATACAGGTAATTAAACCCACCCCCCCCCCCCTTTTTCTTTTCATTAATATGCACGATCTTTCGAGGTTACCTGGGCAGTCACCACGTAATTTTCCTATAGCCAGCTTATTTTGTTTTGTTTTGAATTACCCACCAGCGCAATATGTCATTTACACATGAATTCCCTATCTTCCTCCCTTTTTACATATAGCGCTATACTACCTCTACAGGATTACCAAAAGAGAGATGATAACCTCGTTCATAGACTACAATTGATCTTTCTTTCAACCAACATCGTCTGTGTTTGTATACACAGAATACCCCTTTTGGTAAGAAATAGCTTTTTGTGCTGCCCAAGACTTCATTGAGGTCTTTTAATCATTTCTTCCTTTAGAAGCCTCCTCATGATTCCTTTTTTTCTTTTGCTTCCCTAACATTACTCAGCTTGAAACAGAGCTTGTAAAGACCCAGACTTACTCCAACCACACAGTGGTATTGGGAGTTCAAGGTAATAACCATTACGTTTAGATCATCAGAAGTTGCATGTTTTTGTACCCTCTGGTTCTTTACCTATTATAGGCATGTTTCACTATCACGCTGTGAGGTCACAAATAACACCTCCTGACTTATGTATTAGAAGCAAAGATGTAGTACATCTCACATGTCCATCCACCATCACAACGGACACCCTCTTAATTTCAGGACCACTGTGTACGAGTGATTCATGACCACACTTAGGTCTTTTTTAATTTCACTCACTGCGTGCACATTAGCACTTCAGACCGAACACTTGCCTGAGTATGCAAGTATTGTCACCATTTTTTCACCTATCATGTGCAACACGAAACGCACGTCAGACTGCATGTTGGAGTGCACTTAGGTCACCATATGCAGTATCAAATGTTACATGTTTAGATTAAAATTTGCCCACATTGTTCTTGTATTACCAGCCCTGAAGAGTCGTGTTTGACTCACCCACACACGACGAAACACGTGTCGGCGATTTCTTTCTCGAAAGTCTGGAGAAAAGTAAACAACTTGCTGTAACAAGAAGTGTCACACCAAAGAATCTGCTTCTGCGTTTTCTTTTTCACTGTTGGTCATTGAACCTGATCTTGATGTATACATATGTAGTTGCGAGAGCTTTTTTCATTGGCAAATGGCATAGATGTTGGTGGGTCCGCCACAGATGGCCTGTTAGCGGCGGTCCCACCAACATCATAAGGAGGGCCATCATTTTTCTAGGAAACATGCATATCCTGAACCAGGTATCAGTGCCCAGGATTTGCCAAACTTTAGTTCCCAAATATTCTTCTCATTAATATGTATTCTTTTGACAATGCATACCCTTGTTCTAAAAAAATTGTTACTGAACTTGATGCATAGATTAACCTGTGATTAGAGACTAAGCGGCATATATACAACACAATAGTACTGGTCACAAACCCTATGATAGATTTAAGTATTTTTGACCAGTAAATGAGTTTTTGGAATGTACTAAACCTATTTAGTGGTTTGATAACTGATGACCAAATCGCTGAATGAGTTTAGGAAAGCACAGAGAATCTGTATTTGTAAAAGTTGTGTTTAGGACATCTCTTCCAAATACTGAATCCTTATGGTATGTAATAATCTTCAGTGACCAAAATCCAGTCACTAAACATTAATATTTTACCCAGACCTGCCAACTCACATGGTGCCACTGTGCAACACACGATATCGGCTCCCATCACATAGTCACCCAGTAAAGAGTCAATATCACATTGTGGCAGGGAAAATGAGCTGAAAACCACTGTAACTAGTGGATTTCAGCTCGTTTTCCAAGGCTTTGAGCTGCCGACATCCATTAAAGGGTTGTAAAAACACCCCACGTCATCATAACAGGCTCAGCAACCTTTTTTTAAGGCAGCGCCTTGGGGACAGGGTGGGGGCAAAAGTGCCTCTTAGGTAGTTAGGCATGAGGCCCTGCCCCGTCCAAGGCCCCCCTCCTCACATGATAAGATTTTTGTTCAAGTCTGTTTTCCCTATCACTGAAAGGTACTGGTAACCCATTTGCAAATGGTAAGAAGTCTCCAAAGTACTCTTTCCCCTTTGTGAATGGACACAAATATTTTTTTAGAAGTATGCAGTGTCTACTTTTTAAACAAGTTTTGAAACTTAGATTTTTTTAAATGTAGCCTGTTTTGTTTTAAAGGATTTTTTTTAATGCAGCCTGTTTTCCTTTAAGGAAAATTAGCTGCCGTTGAATAAAATGATTATTTAAAAAGCAACCATAGACAAGGTCATCGTCTTACCCCAGCGGGACCCCATCCCTGTGACAGTAACAAATCGCAGTTGTTCACAATTTTCAACATACCTCATTAAAATTGAAGGGGTGTTGGTAGCACGCTGCCTCGCTTTTCAAATCAATTCGCCTCTTTGCATCCTGGTAAATGCAGT
Organism: Lissotriton vulgaris; assembly: GCF_964263255.1. Classification (NCBI taxonomy): domain Eukaryota; kingdom Metazoa; phylum Chordata; class Amphibia; order Caudata; family Salamandridae; genus Lissotriton; species Lissotriton vulgaris. Next base: position 1,961,605,884 of record NC_141689.1, on the reverse strand, counting down.
TTACAATTAGCGTTTACTTCATAATTATGGTACAAACATTGATGTATATTTCCAGGCATATCAGTGAAGAGCAGAAGTAGTAGAGAGCAATCAAAAGTCATCTCAGGTTGCTGGAAATGCTGCCAAATTCCTCTCAGGTCACAGTACCTCTTGGAGGCACACAGGTGCATCTCCAAAACTCATCTGCTTGCTGGCTTAAGGGAGCCTTTTAAATAAAAGGGAGTTTGGGAGAACGCTGCCTCACATCCCAGCATAGTTTGACCCTTTGCATCCTGGTAAATGCAGTACACAATCAGCGATAGACAATGGAAGAAATGCGGCTTTGATCCTTCTGGATCTTTCAGCTGCATTTGATACAGTTAATCAGGCTCTTCTAATTGATCACTTTGAAACAATTAGAATCAAAGATAGCACACTCAAGTTCATCGCCTCCTTTCTGTCTGACCGTATCCAGATGGCTCTTTCTGTGAATTTACCTCACCAGCCTTTTCTCTACCCTGTGGGGTTCCTCAGGGCTCATCCCTGAGCCACACTTTATTCAATCTCTATGTTACCCCACTTGCGGCTCTAATCAGATCATTTGGCTTCTCTCTGGTTTCATAGGTGGATTACACGCAGATTGTTGTATTTGTCACTGATAATCAAGGAGCTACGACAGGTCAGTTTCATGACTGTATGCTTCACATCAGGAAGTGGATGAGCGGCAACTGCCTAAAATTAAACTGCTCAAAGACTGAGGTCCTGTTGTTTGGCAATAATTCCCTCATTTTTGGTCGAACAACTGGTGGCCCCGGGAACTGGACCTGTATGGTAAGACAAAAAACCTTGGAGTACTTATTGATACCAAGTTATCTTTTGAAGGACAAATAAATCACATCTCTTCATTGTGTTTTTTTTTGTTTTGAAAACTCTAAGGAAAGTGTAGCCTTTCATTCCATCAAGCCAGCAGAAGATGGGAGTTACAACTCTCATCTCATCCAAAGTATAATGCTGTTACACGCTTTTTATTAATATTCAAAAAGGTTTTTTACATAAGTTATAAACACTGTAGAATGCCGAATCAGGGTTACAGCTAAGCATTCTGAAATAGAAATCCACATCTCAAGCACTGATCTAATTACACTGGCTCCCAATAGGTAAATACATTCATTTTAATGCACTATGCATTGCCTTCAGAGCACAACAAGGTGTTGGCTCTGAGTATTTGATAAAGCACTTTCAGCGCTACATCCCAGGACCCCCTCTACACTCATCCACCAGTGGAAATCTTGAAATCCCCAGATTTAAGAAATATAACCGGGGTGGGAGAGGATTTATGTTATGTACATCGAGGCTGTGGAACTCACTCCCAACAGAACTAAAATTTAAGACAAATCTGTAGGAATTCAGAAAGAATCTAAAACCTTGGCATTTTAGCAAATAATTTTGGCAGCTCCTAGATCTTTCTTGCCTGTCTGTGTCTGCTTAGTGCCGAGATACCCCCGGGGGATTGTCATGCTTTAGACATTCTATTTTCATTTCATTCATTTTCCTAATTTCAAAATTAGCTGTAGTGTTTTACTAAAGTTGGTGCAGACATTTCTGTATATCTCTAGAGGCATGTGTTTGGGGTTAAGCCCTTCATCAGTGGAGAGCAGAAGTAGTAGAGAACAAAAAAAGTAATCTGGGATTGCTGGAAATGCTGACAAATTCCTCTCAGGTCACAGTACTTCTCAAATGTACATAGGTGCATCTTTCAAGCTTGTCAGCTTGCTGGCTTAAGGGAGCCTTTTATGCAGAAGGGATGATGGAAACACGCTGACTCACATCCCAGCACACTTAACCCCTTTGCATCCTGTTAAATGCATTACAAGATAAGCACTTAATTCAAAATTATCTTTACTTTTCACCAAAGTTGTTGCAAACATTGCTGTATATCTCTATACACATGTTCCTGGGTTTAGCCCTTCATCAGCAGAGAGCACAAGTAGTAGAGAGCAAAGAAAAGGCATCTGGGGTTGCTGAAAATGCTTCCAAATTCCTCTCATACCATAGTGCCTCTCACAGGCACACAGGTGCATCTCCAATACTCAGCAGCTTGCTGGCTCTCTGGGTCCTTTTAAACAGAAGGGTTTGGGGCGCGCACTGCCTCACATCCCAGCACAGTTTGCCCCTTTGCGTCCTGGTAAATGCAGTATACAATTAGCGCTTACTTTACAATTAGTTATAGTTTTTTTTACCAATGTTGGTGCAGACATTGCCGTAATCTCTAGACACATATTTCTGGGTGTAGTCATTCATCATTAGAGAGGAAAAATAGTAGAGAGCAAAGAAAAGACATCAGAGGTTGCTGGAAATGCTGTCAAATTCTTCACATTGCTCAGAGCCACTCACAGACACACAGGTGGCTCTCCAAAGCTTGTCTGCTTGTTTACTTGCTTAATCATCCTGTTAAATCCAGTAAGTCCCACACAGTTGGTTTGCTGAGAGGAGTTTAGTGGCTACACCCCATTTCACCACCACTCTGCAAATGTGACTACTGGCACACTACTGGTTGGGGGTAGTACTCAATTTTAGTCCTGATGCCTTCAGGATTAAAGTGGAATTCATTCCTCAACCAGAAGCTTGCCAGGAGGCGCAATGGCAGAGTGGTGGAGATAGAGGGTGTGGCCTTGAAGTCCACTCAGCAATACCGCTATTACGACTTATTAGAGGTAACAAGAGGGTTTGTTGACCCCAAAAGAGCCTCAGCATTCAAGGTGAATTAATTCCCAAACCACCACTGCTCTAGCAGATGTGTTTGCAGAGTGGTGATGAAGTGGCCGTGGCCTCAGGTGGCTTGCCGGAGTTAATTAACTATTTTTTTAGGGAAGGGGTGGCAATCCCCGGGGCCATCTCCAGCTTTATGAGGGGGGCCACGTGGCACCCCTCCAACATTAATTAAGCCCCTGGGAGTAGGTGGTCCCCAGGGCTTCAAGGGCTGGAATCTAATTTAATATAAAGTCACCCCGGAGGTGTTGGGGTCAATGGGCTGTGTCCTGGGGCTGAAGGACCCACATGTTATTTTTTAATATAGCCCCGGGGAGGTGGTGGTCCCCGGGCTGCGGGGGGTGTGGCCCCCCAGATTTAATTTAATTGAACCTGGTGAAGTGGGTGTGTCTGGGGCGGCATGGGGGAGGCTGGAGCCCCCATGCATTATTATTTAATATAGCACCAGGGACGTGGCAGTCACTGGAGCTGCGAGGGGGCCATGTGGCCCCCCATGCATTTGAGTGAATTAGCCCTGGGGAGGTAGCAGTCCCCAGGGACTCGGGCTCTGCGGTAGCAGCGGGCCCCCCATCGTTATTTTAATAATGCCCCCAGGACCTGGCCCAACTGGGGGCATAAATTAGATGAAGCATGGGAGCATACACTTCCTTTTCTTTTTTCATTTTCACCGGGAGTCGCAAATCCAACGTGACTCCTGCCGAAATGTAACAAAAAATGCTTGCCCCTAAAGGCTCAGGGGTTCAGGGTGTTTCTACCCTGCCCCCTTTTATTTTTTTTTATTTTTACTTGTGACTTGGTTTAATTGAGCCACAAGATGGCTACCAACACAGCCAATCAGCTCTCAGGCAGATCAGGAGGGTTTGCGAATGCTCCATGCCCCTAGATCAGGGGCCTTCAATCTGTTGGGGTCGACCCGTAGGGGGGTCGTGGAGTCCTGGGAAGGGGGTCGCAGATTGTCAGTTTGCCTTAGTGGCGTCGGGCTGATTGAGGATGCTCACGGCGGAGGCCTAATTCACAACGAGGGGTGAAAAACAACAAAGCCCCATTAACAAGTAAAAGGTCTTTTAAAGACCTGTGAAGTACTGGGGTGCGGCTTTGTGTGTGTCCCTGAAGGTGTTTAAGCCCGGCTCACATACACGAGGAGGGGAAGGGATGTGGGGCAGGGGAGGGTGGCTGGGGGAGGAGGCTGTAGCCCTTTGAGTTCGATGGACGTTGTGCGCCTGGAGCTGTAGATCCTGCATGTAAAGCACAAAGCTCGAACCCTCATACCTGGCGCCTGTGCAGGAGAAATGTGCCTGAGAGTCTGTTTTTCAGGTGAGATGTTGTTACAGCCTGTCCGCCCCCACAACAAGCAGGGAGGCACAGAGATGCCCTCCCATGAACGAGGAAGAAGAAGGAAGAAGACGCAGAGAGATACTGACCCCCCTCCGCTCCCCCCATGAGAGAGGCACAGCAAAGGTGGGTGGATGAATGGATGAAAGGGTGGATGGATGAAGGATGGATGTATGGATGGATAAAAGGTTGCATGGATCATGATGGATGGATGTGTGAAAAGGTGGGTGGATGAATGATGGGTGAATGGATGGATGAAAGGGTGGATGGATGAAGGATTGATGGATGGATATGTGAAAAAGTGGGTGGATGAATGATGAGTGGATTGATGGATGAAAGGGTGGATTGATGAAGGATGTATGTATGGATGGAAGGATGAAAGGGTGCACGGATGAAGGATGGATGGATGAAAGAGTGGATGGATGAATGGATGGAAAAAAGGATGCATGGATCATGATGGCTGGATGTGTGAAAAGGTGGGTGGATGAATGATGGGTGAACGGATGGATGCATGGATCATTGTAAACTTGTATCAGTGATTGTATAAGAGAGTAAATATGTGTTAGAATATGTTTGAATAAGTAAGGTGTGTATAACTGTATAGTTGAGGAAATGGAGGTGTGATTGATTCTTTGCATGACTGACTAGTTGTATGAGTAACTCCATGGATGAGTGACAATCTGTGAGTGTCTGTTTACACTGAGTGTATCTAAGGTTATATTAGAGTCTGTAGATGTTCATCATATTATCACATGAATGATGTCATCAGTGATGTTATCAGTGATGTCATTTGAGTTGTCATCAGTGATGTCATCAGTGATGTCACTGACCATGTCATGAATGATGTAATATGTGACATCATCAGCAGTGGATTGCGGGTGCGCGATATATAGTTAGTGCAACTAACTATATATGCGAATTTCAATGGTTTTATGTGAGTAAAATAAGGTTTTGTAAATGCTAATCCCTAACTATGTCCCACATGCATCAAGCATTTTTGGAGTCGCAAACGGTGCGATTCCTTAAAATCGGCCGTTTGCGATTCCAAAAATGCTTTTTGAGATGCATCATGCTTTTTTAGAAATCGCAACTTTTTTGCGACTTCTAATTTTGCGATTTCTGAAATTCTATGCATCATTTGATTTCAAATTGCGAAATTTGAAATTGCAAGTGTAAATTACCACGAAGTTGAACCTCTTGGTAATTTGCAAAATTGTTTAAAAATGCACAAAAATGCATTTTTTAAACTGTTAAATTACAGACACACATGTCCTTAGGACATGTGTGTATGTAACTTATAGGTAAAAGTGCATTTCATGGGTGCAGGGGGGATCATTTGGACCCCCCTCTCCACCCTTGAAATGCTTTGTTGAATTGCGATTTCAAATTGCGAATTCGCAATTCCCATTCATTCCTATGGGTATTTCAGCCCATAGGAATGAATGGGAATTGCGAATTCGCAATTTGAAAATCGCAATTTTTTATGCGATCCGGTAAAAATAGCGATTTTTACCGAATGGCATAAAAAATGAGAAAATAATGATGCATAGGCTTTTGCGATTTCTAAATTGCGAATCGCTATTTTTCGCAATTTAGAAATCGCAAAAGCCGATATTGATGCATGTGGGCCTATATATGGTCTATAACCTATGGTTTTTTCAGTGAATTTTCAAGGTTTTGTAAATGCTAATCCCTAACTATATATGGTCTATAACCTATGGTTTTTTCTGTGAATTTTCAAGGTTTTGTAAATGCTAATTCCTAACTATGGGGTCGATTAGCATCGCGGACAGACTTGCGTCCGTCCGCGACCCCAGAGCAGGAGGGAACCTCCGCATGGCATGCGGAGTTCCCTCCTGCGCAATTAGGATGTGACCGCAAGGGTTGCGGTCACATCCTCTATTTTTAACATTGCGGCGGGTGGAGCTTCAAGCTGCACCCGCCGCAATGTTAAAAATGCACGCATTGCATTTGCATGCAGTAAGAGGCAGGCACCGCGCGGTGCCTGCCGCTTTCTACATGCAAATGCAGGGGGGTACCATAGGTACCCCCCATGTGCACCCCCCACCCCCCCTTCACCTAGGGGGCCTGCAACGGGCCCCCGCAGTGAAGTTCCGTATGCTTTCCCACGGCGGAAAACCCGCCGCGGAAAAGCATAATTTAAAGGCCATCCTAATATGGTGGACGGTGTCTGGAAGACACCGTCACCATATTAGAGCTTTTCCGCCGCGGTTGTAAGCCGACCGCGGCGGAAAAGCTTGCGGACGGAAACCAGGACCCACCAGCCATCCTAATGTGGCGGTGGGTCTTTGGTCAGTCCGATGCGGTTTTTCCGCATCCTCGGGGCCGGCGGTGGCTTCCGCCGGCCCCGAGGATGCGGAAAAACCGCAATCATAATGACCCCCTAAATATGGTCTATAACCTATGGTTTTTTCAGTGAATTTCAATGTTTTTTTAATAGCAAATATCAAAAGCTGTAAAATGTATTCTTCTTTTAAATGAAAAATATATTTTATATGTTTTTATTATAATTTTTTTATGCATCTGCCAAACCCTGACCTCTTAATAGTGCACTGTGGTGGAAATGATTTTGGGACTATGACTGGGGTTGGTCTGGAAATGCTTTTAAAGGACACCTTTCATCAATTGATGACACTTTTTCCCCAAAATGCCTTAGTATATTCCAATATATGCCAAAGACAGAAATGGAACTGTTCCAACCAATTTTGTCCACAATTTGAGAAAGCACGGAAACATGTGAATACATCTGTTTCTGCTTACAAGAGAGACTTTAGAATGGGTTCAATATACAACAATAACTTGCGTTACAACATTCAAGACATCTACAGAGGAGATGGTGTGCACTTCTCAGATGAGGGGAATAGAATATTCCTCCTGAATTTTAAACTGTGCATTGAAACCTATTTGTAGGTACCTAAATCAGCCACAGAACCCAATAGCTCTTTTCTGAGCTACCCTACCTCTAATCATTCAAAACGTTTATCTTTTTCTAACTTTTTTCACTATTTTTCACCAAAGTACGCTCCCCGGTTCGCTTACCGGGGAGCGCGCGCGATTTAAAAAAAAAAAAATTTGGGCCCATATGAGCGTCCTAAGCCCCCCTCAGAAAACCTAGAGGGTCAGAAAGTGTCTACCTTGCCCCCGTCTACCCATTCCGAACATTGTTTCCCCTCCATCTTGTGTCTCAATTCTACCGACACACAAAATGGAGGACTCCCGTAACGCTGCCGGTACGCGTACCGGGGCGCGCACCGGTGAGCGCTCGCTAAAAAAAGGTGGGAAAGTAATTTACAGAAAAACCACTGGAGACACTTTCATCAAATATAGAATAGGCCCTACTACATAGCAGTCCCTACCATTTACCCAAATTTGATGGAATTCCATTGAGAAAATTATGCTGTAGGCCTGACTAAATATCCTGAGGTAAATTACATGACAGAAACACATATGAAGTGTTAGAATTGACAACCAATTAAAATGTTACTTTCATTTTCTACTATTATTTCAAGACATTTGATTGGTTATGTACCTGAATATATATAAAGAAAGAGAGAGAAACACAGCCATTTTGACTACTACTTCCTGAAGTACATTTCAAGAGCATTTTCACTGTCAACTTTAACTTGTTTTTCAAAGGTAAGATATAATTTAAAAAATTTGAAAGGAGAACTATGTTATGCACTTTAAATTAAATAAGGAAAACGTTTTCAGATAGTTACATACTGTCCCTCTATAAGAGTTAGTCATTGAGAAAGACTTAATTATTTAAATTATTGTTTGAGTTAGGCTACTGTGGTATAATTATGAATTTACTTAGGCTTCATCACAGGCACTTTTTAATAGTTCTACTTCCTGCCTGAAACCATGCACTGCCCAAAGATTACTTCACTGTTAAAAACTCACAAGCACCTGTCTGAACTTAAACCCAACAGTGCCCTATCTCCACTGATATATTTTTTTTATGCAATTTACAGCAAGAAAATGGAAGCACAGCAAAAAGAAAATACAATTTCATTTGAAATTAAGATTGAAAGCAATCCAAACCAAGAAAAAGAAGAACTAGACTTTATGGATGAATCAGAGGACCAAGAATTATTAAAATGTGCTGAAGAATGTGAATGTGATTCTTGGAATGAAAAGGAGGACATTCCTGATGATTTAATGTTACAAATTCTCTTAGATTTTGAAAAATCAGAACAATAAATTTAAATTTTAAAAGTTAAAATTGTTTGAGACATTATTCTTTTTAATATGAAAATTATGAAATAGTACCAAAAAAGATAAAATATAAACTGAGACTTAAAATATACTGTGCAACTTTTTTGTGTTACATAGTAAGTTTGCTCATAGTTACTTCCTTTCTCCCACTATATTATCTCCAATGTGTATTTAACATCTCTTTATCATCTCCTGCCTCCATGTTCTTTCTGCTTTCCTCACAGAATATGCTATGAATTCCATATACCACAATAACTTCTGAAACAACATGCAAGATATCTACAAAGGAAATGGTGTATATTTATTTTTAGACTCTGCATTGGTACCTACATGTTGGTACTTACATAAAAAAAAGAAAAAAAATATAACAAAAAGAACAATCAATAAACATACAATATTTGAACATTCTTTAATTCTTTTTTCCATATATTACGCTCCCCGGACCGCTTCCCGGTGCGCGTACCGGGCGCTCCCCCCGCAAAAAAAAGATAATAAATGTTTTTTTTTTTTGCCCCGCGGGGCCCTTTTAAAGCCCCCTCATCAAACCTAGGGGGTCAGGGAGGATGTACTCTGCCCCCTTATGCTCATTTCCCCCTTTGTTTTTGTCACCTCTTGTGTCTCGATCCTACCGAGACACAAGATGTCGGCCGTTCCGGACTGTTTAGAATGTTGACAGACACCGGAGAGCCAATCAGCTTCACTTCGCGAAGTTCCGTTACGCGTCAGGTATGCGAACCGGGGCGCTAACCGGAGCGCTGTCACAGATATATCTGTTTTTTAAAACGTTAATTTCTCAAAATCCACTGGAGCACATATATTGAGACATAGCAAAGGCACGTCGGGCAAACCATATCTACAATTTTGCCAAGTTTCGTGTAAATCCAATCAGCCGTTCAAGCTAAAAGTGATTCCAACCGCCCTATGGAAAAATGAATGGGAAAAACGCGTTTTGGGACCCCCCCTTTTTCTCGGCCCCTCCTTGACGAAACCCCCCCAAATTTTAAGGGGCTGCTCAGAAACAAAATGTGCCATTTACCTGAAAATTTCAGCCTATTCCGTCCACAAACGCCAAAGTTATTTGACATAGAATTTTCAGAAATCCCATAGGAAAAGAATCCTAACTATATATACCTACTGGCGACCGCCAGTAGGTAATATATATATACATATATATATATATTCACTGAAAAAAACAGAGGTTTCACACCAGTTATAGTTAGGAATTAGCATTTAAAAAACCTATTAAATTCACTGAAAAAAACAGAGGTTTCACACCAGTTATAGTTAGCTGGAAATTTTACTGACATAAAACCATTGAAATTCCCACGTTATAGTTAGTCGGACCCACTATAACTTGCGCATGCAATGCACTGCTGATGACATCACATATTACATCACTCATGACATGGTCAGTGACATCACTCATGACATCACTGATGACACCATCCAGTGAATGTGTGTCTTTCTGAAAAATAAATATGTTTTATATATGTATATGTAAAGGTGGATGGAAGAATAAATGTTTGAATTATAGTCTTAATTAATGGTTTTTTTTTAAAAATTGATTGGTTAACTGGCTTATTAAGTGTATCTTAGTGAATACATATATTAACGAGTAATGTTTAAATATTTAAATATATGTATCAGTGTTTCACTTTGTGTATAAGTTGCTGCATGGGTTGGTGAGTAGCTACATGTGTGTGTATATAGATTATTAGATGTTTTTTTAGTATCAGTAAGAGTGCCTGTATGGTTTGGTGGGAGTGTTACTTAGCACATAGATGCATCAATGACTGACTCACTGTTTGTATGTGTTTTGAAGACGGCATATGTGCAGGACTGTATGGGTGGATGAGTGTGTATATGCGTGTGTTAGTGAGTGAATGACTGTCTCACTAGTGTGTTTATCAGTAACAAGATATATTTTCATCTAGTATATGTGAGTATTGATGTATATAAGTCAGTATATGTGAGAGTGAGTGATTGTAAGAGTTTCTGTTTAAATAAGTATGTGTTTCTATAAGTGATTGTTTAAGAGAGTACATATGTGTAAGTTTCCTTAGAAGTAAGGTGGTAGTGTGTGTAAATCTGTATATGCAAATAAATGGATGTTTATTAGTTTATTTGCATGTGTGAGTATATGCGTGAGTAACTTTTTGATGACTGTCGGTGTGTTACAGGATGAATAGGGGTATCACTGCATATGATGAGTGAGTACATGTATGAGTGACTATATAAAACTGTTGGTGAATGAGTGAATGTGTATATAGATGGTGGAATTACAGAATTGGTTGTTGTAACTGGTATGGGTATATCCACTTTTTTGAAAATGTTAGTTTCTATTTTTGAATATGTGTTTTAAAGGTTACTTTACAGTGAAAGGAGGTCTGTCACTGTGTCACAAGGATGGTGTCATTAGTGATGTCATGAGTGATGTAATATGTGATGTCATCAGCAGTGCATTGCACGCGCAAGTTATAGTGAGTCCGACTAAATATAACGTGGGAACTTCAATGGTTTTATGTCAGTAAAATTTTCAGCTAACTATAACTGGTGTGAAACCTCTGGTTTTTTCAGTGAATTTAATAGGTTTTTTAAATGCTAATTCCTAACTATAACTGGTGTGAAACCTCTGGTTTTTTCAGTGAATTTCATAGGTTTTTTTCATGCTAATTTCTAACTATAACTGGTGTGAAACCTTTGGTTTTTTCTGTGAATTTCATAGGTTTTTTAACTGCTAATTTTTAACTTTTTATAGGGCTTTATACCTATGTACTTTGTAGTGAATTTCTAAGCTTATTTTTTCGCAAATGTCTATAGCTGAGAAAGGTATGTTTTTCTATAAATGAACCAAATATTGTATATTGAGATAATATTTTTGTTTTAAAATAGTATTTTACTTTTTTTTTTATATTTGACTCTGGCGTTCTCCCTTTGCGCGTACCGGTGAACGCCCCGGTGCGCGTACCGGTGCGCGTCCCGTCAGCGCACCAACAAAAAAAAAATTAATGAAGGAGTGAGCATGAGGAATGAGGACAGAGAGAGTGGTGTTAAGAGAAAGAGAGCTAGAGGGAGGAACACAGACGGATTGTGTAATAGATAGTAAGACAGAGAAAAGGTGTAAGAGGAAATAACTGAGAAAAAGAAAATGAATAAGAGAGCAAAAGAAGAGAAGAAAGAGGAAGAAGACTAAAGCAGAGGTTCTGGGAAAATGTGAATGGGTGATGAAAGTAAAAGGAAGGAGACTTAAGTATGGGGAATGACAGATAGTGACGGAACAAGAGAAAAAATACAGTAGTGACGGAGGGAAAGAAAATAGCAGTGAGTGTAAGTTAAGAGGAGTGAAAGAGGGTAGATATAAGTGAATAATGGTAAGACATGGGGAGTGACAGAGAGAAAGAAGAGAGAGAGTAAAGGAAGGAGTGTCACAAAGGGAATAAGTGAACCAGTAAAAAAGGTAAGTGAAGGAGTGTGGATAAGCATAGGTAATGAAAGAAGTTGAATGTGGTAGGAAGTAAACATGGAGGATAAGAATAAGTGTGGGAAGCAAAGTAAGGAAACAGGGGTGAGGTAGAGTGAGAGAAAAGTGGTGAGGTTAAAGCAAAGGGTGATAAGAAAGTACATTTTGTAAACACACTTACCATATAATTAATGAAAACTTGTTTCTGTGAAAGACAAAAGAAAAAACCTGTTATAATTAGTTAAAAATATATATTAAAATAGAAGAAACAGTTCAAGAGGTTAAAAAATCTAAAAAGGTTTACTAAGAAATAAAGCAATAGTGAAGGATACAAAAACAGAAATAAAGTAATGTAGAAAGAAAAAAAAGAAGGAATAAGAAATAGAAAGAGAACAAATTACTGAAGGTAAGTAAGATACTAAAAGAATGTGAGATACCAAAACGAAATCAGGAAAGATAAGAAAGTAAAAGGAAAATGAGTGAAAAGGAAAGGAGTCTGAATGAGGAACTATTAATAAAAAAGAGGAATAGAAGATGACTGAGAGTGAGTGAAGGGGAGTCACAGAGTAAAGGGATGAAGGGAATGAGGTTAATATAGAACGATGGATGAAACAGGAGTGAGAGAGTAAGTACACAGAAAAACAAAGGGAAGGACTAACTGAACTACATTACAATGAGTGCGAAAGAAAAAAAATTGAGAAAAAGAAAGAAAGAGAGGGGAAGAAAACTAAAGCAGTGGTACTGAGAGAATGTGAAAAATATAAAAAGTGGTGGTAGGAAGAGAGGAAATGCAGACAGTTCAAATTGGATTGAGAAGTTGTGAATGAACTGCAGTAAAGGAACAGCGATGAAACAAAGTTAAAAAATGCAGTGTAAATGAGTAAAGAGAGGTAAATAAGGGTGAAAAAGGAAAATGAGTGTGAGACAATGTGAATACAATATAAATTACACAATGAAAACTATACAATAACTTCTACAATATGTTACATTATTTATTTTTGCTGTTCTCAGAATATATTGAATTTCACTTAAATTAGTGAGTTCAAAGTCTTCATCATATAACAGCGGGAAAAAAAACACAATCTAAAAGATTGTGTTTAAAAAAAACCATTCAAACATACATCTCATATATGTACACTAATTTTTCATTCACTTACTTTTCCGTGAGGCCAAATAGAAGATAGTGAAGGTCCTTTTGGTGGAAAAAAGTCTGCTGTGCTCTATAACTTCCATGTCATCGACTTCCTATGAAAAAAGATCTAAGAACATCATACCTTACACTTTCCTCACGGCCAATTTGTGTAAGATATATCAGTATTTTTTACATTGAGATCCACTTAAAGGATCACCTGAACTGTTTGGACGTGTTGCTGGCTGGGCGTGCGACCACACGGAGGGAATCTGCTTCAGCCTTTAACCCCCGAGGGAGTCACTGACCTCGCCGGACCCGCTTCGCGGGTCCCGCAGCGCCGTGAAGGCTAAGGCTGCAGTTTGTTGAGCGAGGCGATTGGCGGAGGAACGGACAGGAGGAGAGCCGGCGGGGCTGCGAGCATAGGCAGGGACTCCAGTCTCCAGGAGCCCCTGCGCGCCCATTCCACACACCTGGGCTGCTCTCCCCGCTGGCCACGCCCCCCGCTCTGTCCTGAAAACCGGGTTGCTACTGCAGACCTGTGGATCACCTGAACTGTTTGGACGTGTTGCTGGCTGGGCGTGCGACCACACGGAGGGAATCTGCTTCAGCCTTTAACCCCCGAGGGAGTCACTGACCTCGCCGGACCCGCTTCGCGGGTCCCGCAGCGCCGTGAAGGCTAAGGCTGCAGTTTGTTGAGCGAGGCGATTGGCGGAGGAACGGACAGGAGGAGAGCCGGCGGGGCTGCGAGCATAGGCAGGGACTCCAGTCTCCAGGAGCCCCTGCGCGCCCATTCCACACACCTGGGCTGCTCTCCCCGCTGGCCACGCCCCCGCTCTGTCCTGAAAACCGGGTTGCTACTGCAGACCTGTGGATCACCTGAACTGTTTGGACGTGTTGCTGGCTGGGCGTGCGACCACACGGAGGGAATCTGCTTCAGCCTTTAACCCCCGAGGGAGTCACTGACCATAGTACCTTCTCCAGTAAGTGACATTGACACGTTGTATTTGATTGGTGAGAAGTATGGCAATGTCTGCATCGACAAATACTGCTAATAGCCACCTGATAACTCCTCCGGTTGAGTCTGGTCCACTGGCAATTGGCTCTCTAGATAAATTCTTTTTTAATCGTTCATTGTCAATCGACAAAGAGTTATCCCTGGCAGAGAGGCGCGCAGAGCGTAGATTATCAATAGAACTACTTAAGAATTCTACGGATAAGCTTTCAACTCTAGTGTACCCCACTCTGGTAACCCCTCTATCATCAGTGAATCTCCCAGTTGCAAACAAACATTTCGAGGGAGAGGCGCAAATAATAAACAAGGACGTTGCAACAGAATTGAATAATCCTTGCGGGAGTAATATCCAACCTACATCGCTCCCTGACTCTGGTGCTCAGGTTACATTGGCCCAACCTAAGCTCGGGTCTAAAAGGAAAAGACCAGCCCCAGTAAGAAAATGTAAAATGGTGGTCAAACCCCCTCAAAAGCACAGGAAGCTACACAAGTCCGTGAACATTGGAGAGGTTGTCACTGAAGAAACTCATATTACAGAAAGTGTTTCACACATTAATCTTGCCCCTTTGGACAGTCAAGACAAAGAAGACAACACTTGTACTAACTTCACTGTGCCAACTAATGAAAAGGTGTTATCACTTGTAAATGTGCTCCCAGAGTTGGAAAAATTACTTAGATTATTGCTTACCCCCATTGAGGATAGAATTGCCAAGCTTACAGATAGGCTAAATCATTTCGAACAGGCAACACTAGACAATTTCTATTCCACAAAATCGCTGATTAAAGCGAACACTAGCGTGGATGTAAGCTCAAAGTCTCAGGTCCCTAGTAACCCTGTTACCCAGGATAAGGGAAGAAGGTCCCAAAATAACTCTCCTTTACCTTCCAAGCAAAGCAGTCTTACAGCCAAAACAACTGTAAAACCCGCAGATAGATCTGACAGAGCGCACGTTGGTTCTGTTCTATCCCAGCCGATCACTATGTATCCTACACAGTCCACAATACCCCAGATACAAAATCCACCAACCGCTATGAGTGCTGAGGCTACAGCTCGCCCTCAAGCGGACAAAGCACCAACAACTGCAAAAGTAACCAATAATAAGCAGATAGCCTCAAACATTCCGGTGGGAGGGAACAGGGCTAATGTATGCCCGCTGGTAGATAAAATTCTATTACCAACCCAAACAAATAACAAACAACAGGCGTTGAAGCCTGTCCCCCAACCCGTCCCCCAAGCTCCTAAATCAATCCCACCGCCCTTGGTAAAACCACCTCACAGAAAACCCCCGATCAATCCTACCCCAGATTCCTTCCCCTATGTAGCAGTTCTTATAAATGTACCACCATTACCCTCAGGACAGAGAGAAACTTTCCAGATGCTTAAAAACAAGATCATGCACTGGTTAAAGGAAAATCGTCCTCTGCCTGGTGATATCGATGGGTTAATCATAGGGGTAAGGAGAATAGACTGGATGGGTTATACACCGAAAACCTTGGGTGGGGACTGTATTGTGGTTAATTTCCAAGACCCAAGGGTGGCGGGATGGATAACTAGGCAGGGATGGGGAGCAAACAAGGGAGGTATTGGAATTGTAGACCTTACCTTTTTTTACCCCCGACCAACCAGTGTAACGACCAGTTTGCTCAACGAACCCCTAATCCCCCCTACTGTATCATGGCCAGTCAACTCCTTACCAGCTCCTCCAGTTGGTCATAACCATACTACATACATAAATTACAACTCTCATGTAGGATGGCAGGACCCGGGATGGGGATATTGACAAACCTACACTGATAGGACAGGAGGGAATAATAACGAGCCAAAAGGGGTCTGTGATGTTTATGTTGATACTACTGTTACAAATCTAACGGTCAATAATATTGAGACGGGGAGTTTTGTTGAAGAAGGTGGTTTTAGACTGGGAATTTTAAACACCAATGTCATGACATCACCCTCAACGACAGTTAATATGATTGCAGATCCCATTGATGACCTGGGAAAGCTGATTAATTCTATTGAAAGTCCGATGACAGCTCAAGTATTTTCAAACACCAACACTCACGATGGGTCTGAGACTAGCATTGGTACGCTTTTATCTTGGAATGTTGCTGGGTTGGGCAGTAAGTTGGATTCCCAATCCTGGGTGAACTATATCAGTGGGTATGATATCTGCTGTTTTCAAGAAACCTGGGCTTGTGATCCCCTATTTTGTTTTGGTTACTTAAACTATTGTATACCAGCACTAAAAGGTGGAAGAGGGCGGCCCAAGGGAGGCCTCACCGTATGGGTCAAACAGGACTTGCACATCAACATCAAAATGTTGGACCTGGGAAGTAGTGATTTACAAGTATTAAGAATCTCCACAGGCAAGGGTCCACCAATGGATTTGTATAATGTCTATGTGAGAGGTAACAATGTAACTAATTCACCCACCATTGAGCTGTTGTCTGCTGCCATAGAGGCCAAGTCCCAAGAAAGTATGATGATAATAGCAGGGGACCTCAACAGGACTTTTGAACCTTTGGACTGTACAAATGACCCCTTGGGGAACGAAGAGGACAATCTCTGGGGAGTACCCTCTCTATGTTTAAAACCTGTAAGGAGATGGACAAAAGAGATTTTATTATTGAATGGAATTTGTATGGAACATGGTTTAAGAGCACTGAATGGGCGGACACCCGGGGACAAGGAGGGCAGCTACACTTTCGACAACGGTATCAACAGGAGCAGAATTGACTACATATTGTGTAGTCTCCAGCTGTGGAATGGGGTTGTTGATATGGCTATTAGGCCTCGGGTTGAAAGTGATCACAACCCCCTTTGTGTGACTCATAGGTGGTGGAACGCTGGTGCGGGAAACTCTTTTCAAACGAATGATGATGTCCCTGTTATGAGCAACGACGAACGCAGGTTAAAATGGCCAAAGGTACTGGCAAATGAGGTTACTATGACCTATATCAATAATGTGGTTGATAGCGCAATTTCCGCGATGGAGGCAGCGGTTCCAGTAGTTCCAGGGGATAGTGGTATCACCGAAATCCACAACAAGTTATTCTCCCTCCTGAAACCATGTTTTTTTATCAAAAACAGGAAAGGGAAGAATGCTAAAGATGTGGGAAGGTGGTTTGATAGCCAATGTAGATCGGCACGACTAGAACTGGGACAAGCTATAAGGAATAGGGACCGTGCTGCAGTAATAGAGAATAGGAAACTGTACAAAATGGCCATTTACCGAGCTAAAAAGAAATGGGACGAAGACCATTGGGCCGAATTAAACGAGGCTTCAGGTAACAAAGACTCCAGGACATTTTGGAAAATCATTAAGTGGGGTAGAGGAGCTGGCCCTGCGAAGCCAGATAATAATGTACCAGAAGATGCTTGGGTTGACTATTTTAGACCACAGTATGCTGAAGTCAACCATCCCGTGGTGGCTGACAGCATAACACCAGTTTACGCAACCGATAATCTGTTTTCCCTTAGAGAAGCGGGAATTGCCATTAGTTCCGTGAAATGTGGGAGGGCGCCAGGGCCAGACGGGATTCCCCCTGATATTTTTAAATACGATGTGACTAGATGGGCGAGGTATACCTTCCTTGTAGCAAATGCCCTAGCGAAGGGGGAAGTGGTCCCAGACCTTTGGAAAGGTGCAACTATTATCCCCATCCACAAGAAGGGTGATCGTTCACTACCTGCCAACTATAGGCCTATAAGCCTATTAGCTACTATGCAGAAAGTAGTTGGGATAATGGTAACAAACCAGCTTATGGACTGGGTTGATGACAACAACGCCCTTTCTCCATACCAAGCCGGATTCAGGCGAGCAACCAGTACCATTGACCAGGTCTTCCGCTTCACGATATTGCGGTGGAAGACTGTTGTACTGGGAAGGGGCTGTCTGTATGTCGCGTTTGTCGACCTGCGGGCGGCATTCGACCTAGTCCCCCGGTTTAAGTTATGGTTGGTTCTGCAAAAGATGGGGATTCCTGCCGATCTGCTTACACTAATCATGCGATTGCATGAATCCAACTTTGCAAGAAAGGGGCGTCCGACAAGGCTGTTCCATGGCCCCTTTACTCTTCTCGTTATTTATTAACGGGATTGTTGAGAGAATGTTGAAGGCTAGTGTAGATGCCCCGTCGTTAGCGGACACCAGGGTTCCGATCCTGATGTTCGCTGACGACACTCTTATCTTGTCTAAGACCCCTATAGGGCTACAACGTGCACTAAACATTTTCGATGCTTTTTGCACAGAGCATGGGCTAGAAGTGAACGTGGGAAAAACAAAATTAATGGCCTTCTCCCCAGGTCGCAGGAATTTTCCCAAGGTAACCTTAAACAACAGCAGGTTAGATACTGTCGCAGAATTCACGTACTTGGGAGTACAGATCGCAGAGGGCGCTGGCTGGACGCATCATTTGGATAAAGTGGTCTTAAAACACCAGCAGCTCTCAGGTGCTTTAAGGGGGGAACACCGTAAATCTAAAACAAAACCTATTAAACCCGCACTTATAGTGTATGATGCGAAGGTCTTGGGTGCCACATTATATGGCGCGGAGTTATGGGCTTGGGATAGTCTTGTGGCTCTACAGACTTCAGAGAATAAGTTTTTGCGAGGGATCACAGGACTTCCACAGAGCACCCCCTTAACCCCATTGTTTTTGGAGCTGGGTAGGCGTCCTATTGCCGACAGAGCCCGATTGCGCCCAGTTCTCTACTGGAGACGTCTCTGGACGACTCCAGAAATTAGACAATATGCGGAGGGTTTTCTTTGGATAATCCAGGAAGATATCTTCCACAAGATAAAATGGCTAAAAAACCTGAAGGCCATGCTAGCTAACTTAGGGTTTTCAAATCTTTGGAATAACCCTGTGGGAGACATCTTCCCAAGCAAAGAAGCCCTCAAAGAACAATATTGGGATTGGGTGGGTGGTAATCTGCTGAAAGACGCCAGGGCCGACTCTATGGCTGGTCGCTTCCTGGAGACAAAAATCTTTCCTGTCCTAGAAAACTACTGGGATAACATCACGGTACCAATGGACAGGAAACTCGTCTTTCAGTTAAGATCTGGATCTATCCCCCTAAAGAAACTGACAGCTGGCTGGCATAGACCAACCAATAACTTATTTCCAGCATGTGAAAATGCAGAGGAGAGCATAGGCCATTTCCTATTTGTATGTCAAGCTTACTCAAAACCGAGGAGAAAATGGCTTACGCCGGTATGTAAAAACCTGGGGACACGCGACAGCGCAGTGGCTTTAAGAATCTTATGTACAACAACTCAGGATTCGATAGTCATAGGGGTAGCTAAATACCTGGGTTGGGCTTGGGCAATTAGACGACGGTCTCTGGGGTGAACTAAGTAATCAGGTTTTCCTTTTAATTATGACTTATGTAATATTATCTATTATAAATGGTTTTGTATGTAAATACTGTATGAGCTGCACTCCATGTTTAATGAATTTTTATCTGTAATTATGTATTATTGTGTAATTGTTTTAAATTTTATGTGCTTTTATGAGAATTGTCTCGAATAAAGCTTATACAAACAACAAGTATCTATATGAGATAAATAATTTAAAACATTAGATTAACTAACTAACTAACTAACTAACTAACTTTTATTATCTATTCCCGTCTTCAAAGGCCAATTCCCTTTACTAAAACTTTGGTTTTAAAAACACTAGATAAGAATTTGTAGAATCATAAGGCAAATGTTGTTTATAAGTTAAATGAGAATCATTGCAGTAACTCCATCCTTTTTCACATTTTAAGTAGCATGTATAATGTCCTGAGGTTGTCGAAGAACCGTCATGATAAATAATAGCTTCAGTTGTAAAGGTTCTTCCTGAAATTGATAACTGAGAAGCCACAAAATTTTTAATAGAAGTTGTCAATTTAGTTCCATCAGGTCTACATTGTTGGAAAACTAAAATGATATACTGCCCATAACTTTGTATAAATAATGTGGATAGCATTCGATAGTTACATTGAGTACACACCATATTATGATCTGCTGCTTTAACTAGATTTTTAAATGACACTGATTTACAGTCAGGTAAAGTCAAATATATAAATCTTTCAGTGTCTATTCTAGTAGTACTTGATGAACTACAATTGTGGCAGTCATGCTGCCATTGATAAGAAAGGCTGAAAAGATTATCTACATCTACACCTTCATCTTCCAAAACACCAAATATATACATTAAAAATTCCTGACAATCCTGCTGAATGTTCTGTGAAAATTTATCTTGACCAGAACACATATCTAAAATATTTCGAATTTCTGTTACACTTTCTATTTTTGCTCTATCACTGCTACATTTCTGAAACACAGAATTCAATAAACCACACAATCTTTGTTCCCGATTTTCAACAATCTGTTCTTGTAAAGTTTGAAGAAAAAAAACAACATTAACCACTACATTAGCATAGCAGTTGACACCAGAACTATTTTCAAACGTAAATCCAACAACATTTTCTTCACAATTCTTTTTCTTCCTGTTTTCAATTACAGTTTTGTCTACTTTTTGTCTTTTTGCTACTACCTCACTGCAATTATCCTCATTTCTTCTTTTTCGGCCTACCACACGTTTTTCAAACAGAGGATATTGAGGCAAATGTGGAGCATAATCTCTTCTTAACCTATTGTATTCTTTAACACAATCTAGATCTGCACAAATTTTGGTCTCATCACACTCAAAAAAGTACAATCCTGATAAAGTTCTGACTCGGGATAATGCCACATATGCCATACCCTCTTTAAACACAGATCTTCCAATGTTCACTAAAGCATTATCTACACTTAAACCTTGAGATTTATGAATTGTTACTGCATATGCCAAACAAACAGGAAACTGTTTTTGGCGAACATATAAGTCTTTTACAAGTAAAAATCTAGCAGAACAACGACTGATTTGTTGTACTTGCCCAATGCCATCAAATTTTATTTTTCAAAATTCAATTTCATCTCTATTTCTATAATTGAGAAAATCAACAACATAACCCATTGCCTCATTTACCAGACCTCAACATTTAAATTCCTTCTCAAAATGATACGACAATTTAAACACACATTCAGAGTCTTTTCAAAACCAGCTGTTTTAGAAATACTTTTGTCTAATGAATCCAATTTAGTTTTCAAATTTTCAGACAAAACAATTGTGTCACCCATATGCTCTATTTTATCTATTGCTTCCAGTTTCACAATCTCTTCATTTTCTAACTCTAACATTTTGTTGTTGAAGATGGAACATTCTTGCAGAGTTGGCATCAAACATATCCCAGATTTCTTCTCAGTCATTTTTTTTTAAATATTCTCTGGAAGAATGTTTTGATTTGGATACAAATTTGAAATTAATCGATCATGTAAAGCTTCTTTCCCAAGCTCGCTTACTTTTCCAATTCTTACATCTTGTAGAATATTTTTATAATCTTTATCCTTTGCCAGTCGCATATTTTGAAGCAGTTCAGCATATTTAAAATTTAACCATATATTAACGTTTCCAATGCTTCCAAGGGACTTCCTAGTATCTTCATGTGTGAGCATTTTAAACACTGGTTGTCCTTTTACTGGAGTCAACTGCAATAGATCTCCAAAAACAATAATTCAAGACATCTACAGAGGAGACGGTGTGCACTTCTCAGATGAGGGAAATAGAATTTTCCTCCTGAATTTAAGACTGTGCATTGGAACCTACTTGTAGTTACCTAAATCAATCACAGAACCCAAAAGCTCTTTTCAGAGCTACCCTACCTCTGATCATTCAAAACGTTTATCTTTTTCTAACTTTTTTCACTATTTTTCACCAAAGTACGCTTCCCGGTACGCGCACAGGTGCGCGTACCAGGCGCTTCCCCCGCGGAAAATTCAAGATTTTTTTTTTTTGCCTTTATGAGCCTCCTAAGCCCCCCTCAGAAAACCTAGAGGGTCAGGAAGTGTCTACCGTGCCCCCTTCTACCCAATCCCAACGTTGTTTGTCCTCCATCTTGTGTCTCGATTGTACCGACACACAAAATGGAGGACTCCCGTAACGCTGCCGGTGCGTGTACAAGTCCGCGCACCGGGAAGCGCTCCATACAAAAAGGTGGGAAAGTTATTTACAGAAAAACCACTGGAGACACTTTCGTCAAATATAGAATAGGCCCTACTACATAGCAGTCCCTACCATTTGCCCAAATTTGGTGGAATTCCATTGAGACATTTAGGCTACAGGCCTGTCTAAATATTCTGAGGTAAATTACATGACCAAAACACATATGAAGTGAGAGAATTTACAACCAATTAAAAAGTTTATTTCATTTTCTACGATTATTTCCTGACATTTGATTGGTTATGTACCTGAATAAATTAAAAAAAAGAGAAGGAAACACAGCCATTTTGACTACTACTTTCTGAAGTACATTTGAAAAGAAATTACACTGACAACTTCAACTGCTTTCTCAAAGGTAAGTTGTTATTTTGGAAAGTGAAGTATGTTGTGCACTTCCCAAAGATAACTTCACTGTTAAAAAATCCAAACTACATGTCTGAACTTAAACCCAACAGTGCTCTATCTCTACTGATATAATTATTTTTTATGCAATTTACAGCAACAAAATGGAAGGAGAAAAGAATATATCTTTTGAAATTGTTTTGAACAACAACCAGGATGGAAAAAATGCTGAAAATTATAACATTGACTTTATGGATGAGTCTCTGGACCTTGAATTACTTGAGTGTGTGGAATCAATGGAAACACAGAATGTAATGAAGAGATTCCAGACAATATTTTATTAGAAGTTTTATTAAATTATGAAAAAGAAACAGAAGAATAAATTTATATTTAATAATCAAAAGTTGTTCGAGCCATTATTCATTTTTATATGTAATTCATCAAGTAGATCAAAAATGTTTAAAATATAAAGTGAGACTTATAATATACTGTGCAACTTTATTGTGTTACATCGAAAGTTTGCTCATAGTTACTTCCTTTCTCCCACTATATTATCTCCAATGTGTATTTAACATCTCTTTATCATCTCCTGCCTCCATGTTGTTTCTGCTTTCCTGACAGACTATGTTATGAATTCCATATACCACAATAACTTCTGAAACAACATGCAAGATATCTACAAAGGAGACGGTGTATATGAAATTAGAGACTCTGCATTGATACCTACATGTTGGTACTTAAATAAAAAAAACAACAACAAAAAAACAATTAATAAACATACAATTTTTAAAATTGATTCTTTTTTCCCCATAGTACGCTCTCAGGAGCGCTCCCGGGAGCGCTCCCCGGTGCGCGTACCGGGCGCTCCCCCCGCGAAAATTGAAAAAAAATAAAATAAATTTGAGACCCCGCGGGGCCCTTTAATGGCCCCCATATCAAACCTAAGGGGTCAGGGGGGTCTACTCTGCCCCCTTGTGGTCAATTCCCCCCTTTGTTTTTGGCACCTCTTGTGTCTTGATTTTACCGAGACACAAGATGGCGGCCGCTCCGGACTTTTTGGAATGTTTACAGACACCTAAAAGCCAATCAGCTTTCTGCGCGCAAGTCGCGTAGCGCGCCCGGTGCGCGTATCGGTGAGCGTACCGGGGCGCGCTTATAGATATATATATTTTTTTGAACCTAAATTACTCAAAATCCACTGGAGCACATATCTTGAGACATAGCAAAGGCACATCGGGCTACCACTCCCTACAATTTTGCCAAGTTTGGTGGAAATCCATTCAGCCGTTCGGGCTAAAAGTGAAATATATATATATATTCACTGAAAAAACCATAGGTCTATAACCTATGGTTTTTTCAGTGAATATATATATATATTCACTGAAAAAACCATAGGTTATAGACCATATATAGTTCTATAACCTATGGTTTTTTCAGTGAATATATATATATATTCACTGAAAAAACCATAGGTTATAGACCATATATAGTTAGGGATTAGCATTTACAAAACCTTATTTTACTCGCACAAAACCATTGAAATTCGCATATATAGTTAGTTGCACTAACTATATATCGCGCACCTGCAATCCACTGCTGATGATGTCACATATTACATCATTAATGACATGGTCAGTGACATCACTGATGACATCACTGATGACATCTCAAATGACATCACTGATGACATCATCCAGTGACTGTGTGTTTCTGTAAAGTTTAAATATGTTTTACATATTGAAGAATGAATAGATGTAGAAGTGTCTGGATGAAGGATTTAGTAGGTGCGTGACTGACTGTATGAGTGAGTGATTAAATGTGTGTCACTGAGTGCATGGGTTAGTAACTAAACTGTCTTAATTTGTGCATCAATATGTCTGTTGTTCTGTAAACTGCTGCATGTGTTGATCAGTAGCTATATGAGTAACTATATGGGTTATTGATTGATTGTCGAAGTATTTGTCTGGGAGACTGAGTGTGTGCGTGGCTCGCTGGGAGATGTGTGACTCTGTGCAGATCAATGTGTTCTTGTATCAATGATTGTATAAGAGAGTAAGTATGTGTTAGTATATGTTTGAAAATGTAAGGTACTCTATGTTTAACTGTATTGATTAGAAAATGGAAGTGTGATTGATTCTTTACAGGACTGACTAGGTGTGTGAGTAACTCCATGGATGAGTGGCAGAGTGTGAGTGTCTGTATAGGTGTATTAGTGCATATGATAGTGTTGTAAAGATGAGTGATTGTATGTATGAATGATTGTATGGGTGAATGAGTGAATCTGTGTGTAGACATAGGAATCAGTGGGTGCGTATGTAGTAACTAGTATTGGTGTGTCAATGGTTTAAAAAATTATATTCTGTATTTTGCACTGGAAGTAACAGAGGTTATATTAAAGTGTGAGAAGATGCATTGTATTGTCACATGAATGATATCATCAGTGATGTCATCAGTGATGTCAATGAGGTGTCATCAGTGATGTCATCAGTGATGTCATTTGAGATGTCCTCAGTGATGTCATCAGTGATGTCACTGACCATGTCATGAATGATGTAATATGTGACATCATCAGCAGTGGATTGCGGGTGCGCGATATATAGTTAGTGCAAATAACTATATATGCGAATTTCAATGGTTTTGTGCGAGTAAAATAAGGTTTTGTAAATGCTAATCCCTAACTATATATGGTCTATAACCTATGGTTTTTTCAGTGAATTTTCAAGGTTTTGTAAATGCAAATTCCTAACTATATATGGTCTATAACCTATGATTTTTTCAGTGAATTTCATTGGTTTTTTAAAAGCTAATATCTATAGCTGTAAAATATATTCTTTATTACGTGACGTATCACGTAGCCACGTGAGACGCCTCATGACGCGTCGCATAACCGTGACGTATCGTCTCTGCAGCGCAAACAAAACCCGTAACGTAAGCGTGCCGGAGCACGCTTACAGATATATATATATTTTTTTAACCTTAATTAGACAAAATCCACACGTGCACATATCTTGAGGCCTTGCAAAGGCACATCAAACAAACAGTCCCTACAATTTTGCCAAGTTTGGTGGAAATCTATTCCTTTAAATTTTATTTTACTGTTTCTCTTGGTTTTCCCCTTGTTACGCTTACCGGAACGCTACCCGGTACGCAAACCGGACGCTCCAAAAACACAAGATGTCGGACTCCCGTTACACTGCCGGTTAGCTGCCCGGTTGGCGTACCGGGAAGCGCCTCTACCGCGAAAAATCGCAATTTTTTTTTCTTTTGCCCCGCGGGGAACTTTAATAGCCCCCTCATCAATCCTAGGGGGTCAGGAGGGGTCTACCTTACCCCTTTCCTTCATTTACACCTTTTTTTTCCACCTCTTGTCTCTCGATCCTACCGAGAGACAAGATGGGGGCCGCTCCGGACTGTTTACAATGTTGACAGCCAATCAGCTTCTCCTCAGACTCCCGTTACGCTGCCGGTTAGCTGCCAAGTTAGCTGCCCGGTTCGCGTACCGGGACGCGCCTCTACGGCGAAAAATCACAAATTTATATTTTTTTATTTTTTGCCCGCGGGGCACTTTAATATCCCCCTCATCAATCCTAGGGGGTCAGGAGGGGTCTACCTTGCCCCCTTTCCTTCATTTCCCCCTTCGTTTTTCACCACCTCTTGTCTCTCGATCCTACAGAGAGACAAGATGGCAGCCGCTCCGGACTGTTTACAATGTTGACAGCCAATCAGCTTCTCCTCAAACTCCCGTTACGCTGCCGGTTAGCTGCCTGGTTTGCTTCCCGGTTCGCATACCAGGACGCGTCTCTACGGCGAAAAATCGCAATTCTTTTTTTTTTTTTGCCCCGCGGGGCACTTTAATATCCCCCTCATCAATCCTAGGGGGTCAGAAGGGGTCTACCTTGCCCCCTTTCCTTCATTTCCCCGTTAGTTTTGGCCTCCTCTTGTCTCTCGATCCTACCGAGAGACAAGATGGCGGCCGCTTCGGACTGTTTAGAATGTTGACAGACACCGGAGAGCCAATCAGCTTCGCTTCGCAAAGTTCCGTTACGCGAAAAGTACGCGAACCGGAGAGCTACCCGGGACGCTGTCACAGATATATCTGTTTTTGAAAACGTTAATTTCTCAAAATCAGTGATGTCATGAGTGATGTCACTGACGATGTCATGAGTGATGTAATATGTGACGTCATCAGCAGTGCACTGCAGGCGCGCAAGTTATAGTGAGTCCAACTAACTATAACGTGAAATTTCAATGGTTTTATGTCAGTAAAATTTCCAGCTACCTAAAACTGGTGTAAAACCTATGGTTTTCTCAGTGAATTTAATAGGTTTTTTAAATGCTAATTCCTAACTATAACTGGTGTGAAACCTATGTTTTTTTCAGTGAATATATATATATATATATAAGAAAGAGTTGCCCTAAGGTGGGAATGCACTTACGGGTAGGAATTAATGCCACCGCAAGGGCGCGAGCCGCGAACAAAGTCCTTTTCCTGCCAGATGCGTTTCGGGCCAACGCCCTCTTCAGTGGCAGACCATGTGACATGACGGCAAGCGGCAAACACCAGTAACTACCCACAGTAATTATACGCAGGTGTAGCACCTGAAGCAATGCTTTCTGGGAGTGGTAGTTTATAAGTAGAACCCAAGTGGGTCGCCGCCGCCATTCACATGTAAAAAAGTATTAAAGGATTGCCAATGTCCCCGCAAGCACCCCGCAAGTAAAAGGCACCTCCCGTACCACAATACGCTGCCCAAATGAGGCAGCTGTGGACCCGCAGTTTATCCGCGGTAGTGCAAACCCGCGACCGGGCTGGCCGCTAACAAATGGAAGAAAGAGTTGCACCCTGGTGGGAATGCACTTACGGGTAGGAATTAATGCCACCGCAAGGGCGCGAGCCGCGAACAAAGTCCTTTTCCTGCCAGACGCGTTTCGGGCCAACGGCCTCTTCAGTGGCAGACCATGTGACATGACGGCAAGCGGCAAACACCCGTAAATACCTACAGTAATTATACGCAGGTGTAGCACCTGAAGCAATGCTTTCTGGGACTGGAAGTTTATAAGTAGAACCCAAGTGGGTCACCGCCGCCATTCACATGTAAAAAAGTATTAAAAGGATTGCCAATGTCCCCGCAAGCACCCCGCAAGTAAAAGGCACCTCCTGTACCACAATACGCTGCCCAAATGAGGCAGCTGTGGACCCGCAGTTTATCCGCGGTAGTGCAAACCCGCGACCGGGTTGGCCGCTAACAAATGGAAGAAAGAGTTGCCCCAAGGTGGGAATGCACTTACGGGTAGGAATTAATGCCACCGCAAGGGCGCGAGCCGCAAACAAAGTTCTTTTCCTGCCAGACGCGTTTCGGGCCAACGCCCTCTTCAGTGGCAGACCATGTGACATGACGGCAAGCGGCAAACACCAGTAAATACCCACAGTAATTATACACAGGTGTAGCACCTGAAGCAATGCTTTCTGGGACTGGTAGTTTATAAGTAGAACCCAAGTGGGTCGCCGCCGCCATTCACATGTAAAAAAGTATTAAAAGGATTGCCAATGTCCCCGCAAGCACCCCGCAAGTAAAAGGCACCTCCCGTACCACAATACGCTGCCCAAATGAGGCAGCTGTGGACCCGCAGTTTATCCGCAGTAGTGCAAACCCGCGACCGGGCTGGCCGCTAACAAATGGAAGAAAGTTGCCCCAAGGTGGGAATGCACTTACGGGTAGGAATTAATCCCACCGCAAGGGCGCGAGCCGCGAACAAAGTCCTTTTCCTGCCAGACGCGTTTCGGGCCAACGCCCTCTTCAGTGGCAGACCATGTGACATGACGGCAAGCGGCAAACACCAGTAAATACCCACAGTAATTATACGCAGGTGTAGCACCTGAAGCAATGCTTTCTGAGACTTGTAGTTTATAAGTAGAACCCAAGTGGGTCGCCGCCGCCATTCACATGTAAAAAAGTATTAAAAGGATTTCTAATGTCCCCGCAAGCACCCCGCAAGTAAAAGGCACCTCCCGTACCACAATACGCTGCCCAAATGAGGCAGCTGTGGAACCGCAGTTTATCCGCGGTAGTGCAAACCGCGACCGGGCTGGCCGCTAACAAATGGAAGAAAGAGTTGCCCCAAGGTAGGAATGCACTTACGGGTAGGAATTAATGCCACCGCAAGGGCGCGAGCCGCGAACAAAGTCCTTTTCCTGCCAGACGCGTTTCAGGCCAACACCCTCTTCAGTGGCAGACCATGTGACATGACGGCAAGCAGCAAACACCAGTAAATACCCACAGTAATTATACGCAGGTGTAGCACCTGAAGCAATGCTTTCTGAGACTGGTAGTTTTTAAGTAGAACCCAAGTGGGTCGCCGCCGCCATTCACATGTAAAAAAGTATTAAAAGGATTGCCAATGTCCCCGCAAGCACCCCGCAAGTAAAAGGCACCTCCCGTACCACAATACGCTGCCCAAATAAGGCAGCTGTGGACCCGCAGTTTATCCACGGTAGTGCAAACCCGGGACCGGGCTGGCCGCTAACAAATGGAAGAAAGAGTTGCCCAAAGGTGGGAATGCACTTACAGGTAGGAATTAATGCCACTGCAAGGGCGCGAGCCGCGAACAAAGTCCTTTTCCTGCCAGACGCGTTTCGGGCCAACGCCCTCTTCAGTGGCAGACCATGTGACATGACGGTAAGCGGCAAACACCAGTAAATACCCACAGTAATTATACGCAGGTGTAGCACCTGAAGCAATGCTTTCTGGGACTGGTAGTTTATAAGTAGAACCCAAGTGGGTCGCCGCCGCCATTCACATGTAAAAAAATATTAAAAGGATTGCCAATGTCCCCGCAAGCACCCCGCAAGTAAAAGGCACCTCCCGTACCACAATACGCTGCCCAAATGAGGCAGCTGTGGACCCGCAGTTTATCCGCGGTAGTGCAAACCCGCGACCGGGCTGGCCGCTAACAAATGGAAGAAAGAGTTGCCCCAAGGTGGGAATGCACTTACGGGTAGGAATTAATGCCACGGAAAGGGGGCGAGCCGCGAACAAAGTCCTTTTCCTGCCAGACGCGTTTCGGGCCAACGCCCTCTTCAGTGGCAGACCATGTGACATGACGGCAAGCGGCAAACACCAGTAAATACCCACAGTAATTATACGCAGGTGTAGCACCTGAAGCAATGCTTTCGGGTACTGGTAGTTTATAAGTAGAACCCAAGTGGGTCGCCGCCGCCATTCACATGTAAAAAAGTATTAAAAGGATTGCCAATGTCCCCGCAAGCACCCCGCAAGTAAAAGGCACCTCCCGTACCACAATACGCTGCCCAAATAAGGCAGCTGTGGACCCGCAGTTTATCCGTGGTAGTGCAAACCCGCGACCGGGCTGGCCGCTAACAAATGGAAGAAAGAGTTGCCCCAAGGTGGGAATGCACTTACGGGTAGGAATTAATGCCACCGCAAGGGCGCGAGCCGCGAACAAAGTCCTTTTCCTGCCAGACACGTTTCGGGCCAACGCCCTCTTCAGTGGCAGACCATGTGACATGACGGCAAGCGGCAAACACCAGTAAATACCCACAGTAATTATACGCAGGTGTAGCACCTGAAGCAATGCTTTCTGGGACTGGTAGTTTATAAGTAGAACCCAAGTGGGTTGCCGCCGCCATTCACATGTAAAAAAGTATTAAAAGGATTGCCAATGTCCCCGCAAGCACCCCGCAAGTAAAAGGCACCTCCCGTACCACAATACGCTGACCAAATGAGGCAGCTGTGGACCCGGAGTTTATCCGCGGTAGTGCAAACCCGCGACCGGGCTTGCCGCTAACAAATGGAAAAAAGAGTTGCCCCAAGGTGGGAATGCACTTACGGGTAGGAATTGATGCCACCGCAAGGGCGCGAGCCGCGAACAAAGTCCTTTTCCTGCCAGATGCGTTTCGGGCCAACGCCCTCTTCAGTGGCAGACCATGTGACATGACGGCAAGCGGCAAACACCAGTAACTACCCACAGTAATTATACGCAGGTGTAGCACCTGAAGCAATGCTTTCTGGGACTGGTAGTTTATAAGTAGAACCCAAGTGGGTCGCCGCCGCCATTCACATGTAAAAAAGTATTAAAGGATTGCCAATGTCCCCGCAAGCACCCCGCAAGTAAAAGGCACCTCCCGTACCACAATACGCTGCCCAAATGAGGCAGCTGTGGACCCGCAGTTTATCCGCGGTAGTGCAAACCCGCGACCGGGCTGGCCGCTAACAAATGGAAGAAAGAGTTGCCCCCTGGTGGGAATGCACTTACGGGTAGGAATTAATCCCACCGCAAGGGCGCGAGCCGCGAACAAAGTCCTTTTCCTGCCAGACGCGTTTCGGGCCAACGCCCTCTTCAGTGGCAGACCATGTGACATGACGGCAAGCGGCAAACACCAGTAAATACCCACAGTAATTATACGCAGGTGTAGCACCTGAAGCAATGCTTTCTGAGACTTGTAGTTTATAAGTACAACCCAAGTGGGTCGCCGCCGCCATTCACATGTAAAAAAGTATTAAAAGGATTTCCAATGTCCCCGCAAGCACCCCGCAAGTAAAAGGCACCTCCCGTACCACAATACGCTGCCCAAATGAGGCAGCTGTGGAACCGCAGTTTATCCGCGGTAGTGCAAACCGCGACCGGGCTGGCCGCTAACAAATGGAAGAAAGAGTTGCCCCAAGGTAGGAATGCACTTACGGGTAGGAATTAATGCCACCGCAAGGGCGCGAGCCGCGAACAAAGTCCTTTTCCTGCCAGACGCGTTTCAGGCCAACACCCTCTTCAGTGGCAGACCATGTGACATGACGGCAAGCGGCAAACACCAGTAAATACCCACAGTAATTATACGCAGGTGTAGCACCTGAAGCAATGCTTTCTGAGACTGGTAGTTTTTAAGTAGAACCCAAGTGGGTCGCCGCCGCCATTCACATGTAAAAAAGTATTAAAAGGATTGCCAATGTCCCCGCAAGCACCCCGCAAGTAAAAGGCACCTCCCGTACCACAATACGCTGCCCAAATGAGGCAGCTGTGGACCCGCAGTTTATCCGCGGTAGTGCAAACCCGGGACCGGGCTGGCCGCTAACAAATGGAAGAAAGAGTTGCCCAAAGGTGGGAATGCACTTACAGGTAGGAATTAATGCCACTGCAAGGGCGCGAGCCGCGAACAAAGTCCTTTTCCTGCCAGACGCGTTTCGGGCCAACGCCCTCTTCAGTGGCAGACCATGTGACATGACGGTAAGCGGCAAACACCAGTAAATACCCACAGTAATTATACGCAGGTGTAGCACCTGAAGCAATGCTTTCTGGGACTGGTAGTTTATAAGTAGAACCCAAGTGGGTCGCCGCCGCCATTCACATGTAAAAAAATATTAAAAGGATTGCCAATGTCCCCGCAAGCACCCCGCAAGTAAAAGGCACCTCCCGTACCACAATACGCTGCCCAAATGAGGCAGCTGTGGACCCGCAGTTTATCCGCGGTAGTGCAAACCCGCGACCGGGCTGGCCGCTAACAAATGGAAGAAAGAGTTGCCCCAAGGTGGGAATGCACTTACGGGTAGGAATTAATGCCACGGAAAGGGGGCGAGCCGCGAACAAAGTCCTTTTCCTGCCAGACGCGTTTCGGGCCAACGCCCTCTTCAGTGGCAGACCATGTGACATGACGGCAAGCGGCAAACACCAGTAAATACCCACAGTAATTATACGCAGGTGTAGCACCTGAAGCAATGCTTTCTGGTACTGGTAGTTTATAAGTAGAACCCAAGTGGGTCGCCGCCGCCATTCACATGTAAAAAAGTATTAAAAGGATTGCCAATGTCCCCGCAAGCACCCCGCAAGTAAAAGGCACCTCCCGTACCACAATACGCTGCCCAAATGAGGCAGCTGTGGACCCGGAGTTTATCCGCGGTAGTGCAAACCCGCGACCGGGCTGGCCGCTAACAAATGGAAAAAAGAGTTGCCCCAAGGTGGGAATGCACTTACGGGTAGGAATTGATGCCACCGCAAGGGCGCGAGCCGCGAACAAAGTCCTTTTCCTGCCAGATGCGTTTCGGGCCAACGCCCTCTTCAGTGGCAGACCATGTGACATGACGGCAAGCGGCAAACACCAGTAACTACCCACAGTAATTATACGCAGGTGTAGCACCTGAAGCAATGCTTTCTGGGACTGGTAGTTTATAAGTAGAACCCAAGTGGGTCGCCGCCGCCATTCACATGTAAAAAAGTATTAAAGGATTGCCAATGTCCCCGCAAGCACCCCGCAAGTAAAAGGCACCTCCCGTACCACAATACGCTGCCCAAATGAGGCAGCTGTGGACCCGCAGTTTATCCGCGGTAGTGCAAACCCGCGACCGGGCTGGCCGCTAACAAATGGAAGAAAGAGTTGCCCCCTGGTGGGAATGCACTTACGGGTAGGAATTAATGCCACCGCAAGGGCGCGAGCCGCGAACAAAGTCCTTTTCCTGCCAGACGCGTTTCGGGCCAACGCCCTCTTCAGTGGCAGACCATGTGACATGACGGCAAGCGGCAAACACCAGTAAATACCTACAGTAATTATACGCAGGTGTAGCACCTGAAGCAATGTTTTCTGGGACTGGAAGTTTATAAGTAGAACCCAAGTGGGTCACCGCCGCCATTCACATGTAAAAAAGTATTAAAAGGATTGCCAATGTCCCCGCAAGCACCCCGCAAGTAAAAGGTACCTCCTGTACCACAATACGCTGCCCAAATGAGGCAGCTGTGGACCCGCAGTTTATCCACGGTAGTGCAAACCCGCGACCGGGTTGGCCGCTAACAAATGGAAGAAAGAGTTGCCCCAAGGTGGGTATGCACTTACGGGTAGGAATTAATGCCACCGCAAGGGCGCGAGCCGCGAACAAAGTTCTTTTCCTGCCAGACGCGTTTCGGGCCAACGCCCTCTTCAGTGGCAGACCATGTGACATGACGGCAAGCGGCAAACACCAGTAAATACCCACAGTAATTATACACAGGTGTAGCACCTGAAGCAATGCTTTCTGGGACTGGTAGTTTATAAGTAGAACCCAAGTGGGTCGCCGCCGCCATTCACATGTAAAAAAGTATTAAAAGGATTGCCAATGTCCCCGCAAGCACCCCGCAAGTAAAAGGCACCTCCCGTACCACAATACGCTGCCCAAATGAGGCAGCTGTGGACCCGCAGTTTATCCGCAGTAGTGCAAACCCGCGACCGGGCTGGCCGCTAACAAATGGAAGAAAGTTGCCCCAAGGTGGGAATGCACTTACGGGTAGGAATTAATCCCACCGCAAGGGCGCGAGCCGCGAACAAAGTCCTTTTCCTGCCAGACGCGTTTCGGGCCAACGCCCTCTTCAGTGGCAGACCATGTGACATGACGGCAAGCGGCAAACACCAGTAAATACCCACAGTAATTATACGCAGGTGTAGCACCTGAAGCAATGCTTTCTGAGACTTGTAGTTTATAAGTAGAACCCAAGTGGGTCGCCGCCGCCATTCACATGTAAAAAAGTATTAAAAGGATTGCCAATGTCCCCGCAAGCACCCCGCAAGTAAAAGGCACCTCCCGTACCACAATACGCTGCCCAAATGAGGCAGCTGTGGACCCGCAGTTTATCCGCGGTAGTGCAAACCCGCGACCGGGCTGGCCGCTAACAAATGGAAGAAAGAGTTGCCCCCTGGTGGGAATGCACTTACGGGTAGGAATTAATGCCACCGCAAGGGCGCGAGCCGCGAACAAAGTCCTTTTCCTGCCAGACGCGTTTCGGGCCAACGCCCTCTTCAGTGGCAGACCATGTGACATGACGGCAAGCGGCAAACACCAGTAAATACCTACAGTAATTATACGCAGGTGTAGCACCTGAAGCAATCTTTTCTGGGACTGGAAGTTTATAAGTAGAACCCAAGTGGGTCACCGCCGCCATTCACATGTAAAAAAGTATTAAAAGGATTGCCAATGTCCCCGCAAGCACCCCGCAAGTAAAAGGTACCTCCTGTACCACAATACGCTGCCCAAATGAGGCAGCTGTGGACCCGCAGTTTATCCACGGTAGTGCAAACCCGCGACCGGGTTGGCCGCTAACAAATGGAAGAAAGAGTTGCCCCAAGGTGGGTATGCACTTACGGGTAGGAATTAATGCCACCGCAAGGGCGCGAGCCGCGAACAAAGTTCTTTTCCTGCCAGACGCGTTTCGGGCCAACGCCCTCTTCAGTGGCAGACCATGTGACATGACGGCAAGCGGCAAACACCAGTAAATACCCACAGTAATTATACACAGGTGTAGCACCTGAAGCAATGCTTTCTGGGACTGGTAGTTTATAAGTAGAACCCAAGTGGGTCGCCGCCGCCATTCACATGTAAAAAAGTATTAAAAGGATTGCCAATGTCCCCGCAAGCACCCCGCAAGTAAAAGGCACCTCCCGTACCACAATACGCTGCCCAAATGAGGCAGCTGTGGACCCGCAGTTTATCCGCAGTAGTGCAAACCCGCGACCGGGCTGGCCGCTAACAAATGGAAGAAAGTTGCCCCAAGGTGGGAATGCACTTACGGGTAGGAATTAATCCCACCGCAAGGGCGCGAGCCGCGAACAAAGTCCTTTTCCTGCCAGACGCGTTTCGGGCCAACGCCCTCTTCAGTGGCAGACCATGTGACATGACGGCAAGCGGCAAACACCAGTAAATACCCACAGTAATTATACGCAGGTGTAGCACCTGAAGCAATGCTTTCTGAGACTTGTAGTTTATAAGTAGAACCCAAGTGGGTCGCCGCCGCCATTCACATGTAAAAAAGTATTAAAAGGATTGCCAATGTCCCCGCAAGCACCCCGCAAGTAAAAGGCACCTCCCGTACCACAATACGCTGCCCAAATGAGGCAGCTGTGGATCCGCAGTTTATCCGCAGTAGTGCAAACCCGCGACCGGGCTGGCCGCTAACAAATGGAAGAAAGAGTTGCCCCAAGGTGGGAATGCACTTACGGGTAGGAATTAATGCCACGGAAAGGGGGCGAGCCGCGAACAAAGTCCTTTTCCTGCCAGACGCGTTTCGGGCCAACGCCCTCTTCAGTGGCAGACCATGTGACATGACGGCAAGCGGCAAACACCAGTAAATACCCACAGTAATTATACGCAGGTGTAGCACCTGAAGCAATGCTTTCTGGTACTGGTAGTTTATAAGTAGAACCCAAGTGGGTCGCCGCCGCCATTCACATGTAAAAAAGTATTAAAAGGATTGCCAATGTCCCCGCAAGCACCCCGCAAGTAAAAGGCACCTCCCGTACCACAATACGCTGCCCAAATGAGGCAGCTGTGGACCCGGAGTTTATCCGCGGTAGTGCAAACCCGCGACCGGGCTGGCCGCTAACAAATGGAAAAAAGAGTTGCCCCAAGGTGGGAATGCACTTACGGGTAGGAATTGATGCCACCGCAAGGGCGCGAGCCGCGAACAAAGTCCTTTTCCTGCCAGATGCGTTTCGGGCCAACGCCCTCTTCAGTGGCAGACCATGTGACATGACGGCAAGCGGCAAACACCAGTAACTACCCACAGTAATTATACGCAGGTGTAGCACCTGAAGCAATGCTTTCTGGGACTGGTAGTTTATAAGTAGAACCCAAGTGGGTCGCCGCCGCCATTCACATGTAAAAAAGTATTAAAGGATTGCCAATGTCCCCGCAAGCACCCCGCAAGTAAAAGGCACCTCCCGTACCACAATACGCTGCCCAAATGAGGCAGCTGTGGACCCGCAGTTTATCCGCGGTAGTG
Source organism: Lissotriton vulgaris (assembly GCF_964263255.1). Classification (NCBI taxonomy): domain Eukaryota; kingdom Metazoa; phylum Chordata; class Amphibia; order Caudata; family Salamandridae; genus Lissotriton; species Lissotriton vulgaris. The sequence goes on along the minus strand of NC_141689.1, from coordinate 1,961,569,779 downwards.
CAAACCCGCGACCGGGCTGGCCGCTAACAAATGGAAGAAAGAGTTGCCCCCTGGTGGGAATGCACTTACGGGTAGGAATTAATGCCACCGCAAGGGCGCGAGCCGCGAACAAAGTCCTTTTCCTGCCAGACGCGTTTCGGGCCAACGCCCTCTTCAGTGGCAGACCATGTGACATGACGGCAAGCGGCAAACACCAGTAAATACCTACAGTAATTATACGCAGGTGTAGCACCTGAAGCAATGTTTTCTGGGACTGGAAGTTTATAAGTAGAACCCAAGTGGGTCACCGCCGCCATTCACATGTAAAAAAGTATTAAAAGGATTGCCAATGTCCCCGCAAGCACCCCGCAAGTAAAAGGTACCTCCTGTACCACAATACGCTGCCCAAATGAGGCAGCTGTGGACCCGCAGTTTATCCACGGTAGTGCAAACCCGCGACCGGGTTGGCCGCTAACAAATGGAAGAAAGAGTTGCCCCAAGGTGGGTATGCACTTACGGGTAGGAATTAATGCCACCGCAAGGGCGCGAGCCGCGAACAAAGTTCTTTTCCTGCCAGACGCGTTTCGGGCCAACGCCCTCTTCAGTGGCAGACCATGTGACATGACGGCAAGCGGCAAACACCAGTAAATACCCACAGTAATTATACACAGGTGTAGCACCTGAAGCAATGCTTTCTGGGACTGGTAGTTTATAAGTAGAACCCAAGTGGGTCGCCGCCGCCATTCACATGTAAAAAAGTATTAAAAGGATTGCCAATGTCCCCGCAAGCACCCCGCAAGTAAAAGGCACCTCCCGTACCACAATACGCTGCCCAAATGAGGCAGCTGTGGACCCGCAGTTTATCCGCAGTAGTGCAAACCCGCGACCGGGCTGGCCGCTAACAAATGGAAGAAAGTTGCCCCAAGGTGGGAATGCACTTACGGGTAGGAATTAATCCCACCGCAAGGGCGCGAGCCGCGAACAAAGTCCTTTTCCTGCCAGACGCGTTTCGGGCCAACGCCCTCTTCAGTGGCAGACCATGTGACATGACGGCAAGCGGCAAACACCAGTAAATACCCACAGTAATTATACGCAGGTGTAGCACCTGAAGCAATGCTTTCTGAGACTTGTAGTTTATAAGTAGAACCCAAGTGGGTCGCCGCCGCCATTCACATGTAAAAAAGTATTAAAAGGATTGCCAATGTCCCCGCAAGCACCCCGCAAGTAAAAGGCACCTCCCGTACCACAATACGCTGCCCAAATGAGGCAGCTGTGGATCCGCAGTTTATCCGCAGTAGTGCAAACCCGCGACCGGGCTGGCCGCTAACAAATGGAAGAAAGAGTTGCCCCAAGGTGGGAATGCACTTACGGGTAGGAATTAATCCCACCGCAAGGGCGCGAGCCGCGAACAAAGTCCTTTTCCTGCCAGACGCGTTTCGGGCCAACGCCCTCTTCAGTGGCAGACCATGTGACATGACGGCAAGCGGCAAACACCAGTAAATACCCATAGTAAATATACGCAGGTGTAGCACCTGAAGCAATGCTTTCTGAGACTTGTAGTTTATAAGTAGAACCCAAGTGGGTCGCCGCCGCCATTCACATGTAAAAAAGTATTAAAAGGATTGCCAATGTCCCCGCAAGCACCCCGCAAGTAAAAGGCACCTCCCGTACCACAATACGCTGCCCAAATGAGGCAGCTGTGGAACCGCAGTTTATCCGCGGTAGTGCAAACCGCGACCGGGCTGGCCGCTAACAAATGGAAGAAAGAGTTGCCCCAAGGTAGGAATGCACTTACGGGTAGGAATTAATGCCACCGCAAGGGCGCGAGCCGCGAACAAAGTCCTTTTCCTGCCAGACGCGTTTCGGGCCAACACCCTCTTCAGTGGCAGACCATGTGACATGACGGCAAGCGGCAAACACCAGTAAATACCCACAGTAATTATACGCAGGTGTAGCACCTGAAGCAATGCTTTCTGAGACTGGTAGTTTATAAGTAGAACCCAAGTGTGTCGCCACCGCCATTCACATGTAAAAAAGTATTAAAAGGATTGCCAATGTCCCCGCAAGCACCCCGCAAGTAAAAGGCACCTCCCGTACCACAATACGCTGCCCAAATAAGGCAGCTGTTGACTCGCAGTTTATCCGCGGTAGTGCAAACCCGCGACCGGGCTGGCCGCTAACAAATGGAAGAAAGAGTTGCCCCAAGGTGGGAATGCACTTACGGGTAGGAATTAATGCCACCGCAAGGGCGCGAGCCGCGAACAAAGTCCTTTTCCTGCCAGACGCGTTTCGGGCCAACGCCCTCTTCAGTGGCAGACCATGTGACATGACGGCAAGCGGCAAACACCAGTAAATACCCACAGTAATTATACGCAGGTGTAGCACCTGAAGCAATGCTTTCTGGGACTGGTAGTTTATAAGTAGAACCCAAGTGGGTCGCCGCCGCCATTCACATGTAAAAAAGTATTAAAAGGATTGCCAATGTCCCACAAGCACCCCGCAAGTAAAAGGCACCTCCCATACCACAATACGCTGCCCAAATGAGGCAGCTGTGGACCCGCAGTTTATCCGCGGTAGTGCAAACCCGGGACCGGGCTGGCCGCTAACAAATGGAAGAAAGAGTTGCCCCAAGGTGGGAATGCACTTACAGGTAGGAATTAATGCCACCACAAGGGCGCGAGCCGCGAACAAAGTCCTTTTCCTGCCAGACGCGTTTCGGGCCAACGCCCTCTTCAGTGGCAGACCATGTGACATGACGGCAAGCGGCAAACACCAGTAAATACCCACAGTAATTATACGCAGGTGTAGCACCTGAAGCAATGCTTTCTGGGACTGGTAGTTTATAAGTAGAACCCAAGTGGGTCGCCGCCGCCATTCACATGTAAAAAAGTATTAAAAGGATTGCCAATGTCCCCGCAAGCACCCCGCAAGTAAAAGGCATCTCCCGTACCACAATACGCTGCCCAAATGAGGCAGCTGTGGACCCGCAGTTTATCCGCGGTAGTGCAATCCCGCGACCGGGCTGGCCGCGAACAAATGGAAGAAAGAGTTGCCCCAAGGTGGGAATGCACTTAGGGGTAGGAATTAATGCCACGGCAAGGGCGCGAGCCGCGAACAAGGTCCTTTTCCTGCCAGACGCGATTCGGGCCAACGCCCTCTTCAGTGGCAGACCATGTGACATGACGGCAAGCGGCAAACACCAGTAATTACCCACAGTAATTATACGCAGGTGTAGCACCTGAAGCAATGCTTTCTGGGACTGGTAGTTTATAAGTAGAACCCAAGTGGGTCGCCGCCGCCATTCACATGTAAAAAAGTATTAAAAGGATTGCCAATGTCCCCGCAAGCACCCCGCAAGTAAAAGGCACCTCCCGTACCACAATACGCTGCCCAAATAAGGCAGCTGTGGACCCGCAGTTTATCCGTGGTAGTGCAAACCCGCGACCGGGCTGGCCGCTAACAAATGGAGGAAAGAGTTGCCCCAAGGTGGGAATGCACTTAAGGGTAGGAATTAATGCCACCGCAAGGGCGCGAGCCGCGAACGAAGTCCTTTTCCTGCCAGACGCGTTTCGGGCCAACGCCCTCTTCAGTGGCAGACCATGTGACATGACGGCAAGCGGCAAACACCAGTAAATACCCACAGTAATTATACGCAGGTGTAGCACCTGAAGCAATGCTTTCTGGGACTGGTAGTTTATAAGTAGAACCCAAGTGGGTCGCCGCCGCCATTCACATGTAAAAAAGTATTAAAAGGATTGCCAATGTCCCCGCAAGCACCCCGCAAGTAAAAGGCACCTCCCGTACCACAATACGCTGCCCAAATGAGGCAGCTGTGGACCCGCAGTTTATCCGCGGTAGTGCAAACCCGCGACCGGGCTGGCCGCTAACAAATGGAAGAAAGAGTTGCGCCAAGGTGGGAATGCACTTACGGGTAGGAATTAATGCCACCGCAAGGGCGCGAGCCGCGAACAAAGTCCTTTTCCTGCCAGACCCGTTTCGGGCCAACGCCCTCTTCAGTGGCAGACCATGTGACATGACGGCAAGCGGCAAACAACAGTAAATACCCACAGTAATTATACGCAGGTGTAGCACCTGAAGCAATGCTTTCTCGGACTGGTAGTTTATAAGTAGAACCCAAGTGGGTCGCCGCCGCCATTCAGATGTAAAAAAGTATTAAAAGGATTGCCAATGTCCCCGCAAGCACCCCGCAAGTAAAAGGCACCTCCCCTACCACAATACGCTGCCCAAATTAGGCAGCTGTGGACCCGCAGTTTATACGCGGTAGTGCAAACCCGCGACCGGGCTGGCCGCTAACAAATGGAAGAAAGAGTTGCCCCAAGGTGGGAATGCACTTACGGGTAGGAATTAATGCCACCGCAAGGGCGCGAGCCGCGAACAAAGTCCTTTTCCTGCCAGACGCGTTTCGGGCCAACGCCCTCTTCAGTGGCAGACCATGTGACATGACGGCAAGCGGCAAACACCAGTAAATACCCACAGTAATTATAGACAGGTGTAGCACCTGAAGCAAAGCTTTCTCGGACTGGTAGTTTATAAGTAGAACCCAAGTGGGTCGCCGCCGCCATTCACATGTAAAAAAGTATTAAAAGGATTGCCAATGTCCCCGCAAGCACCCTGCAAGTAAAAGGCACCTCCCGTACCACAATACGCTGCCCAAATGAGGCAGCTGTGGACCCGCAGTTTATCCGCAGTAGTGCAAACCCGCGACCGGGCTGGCCGCTAACAAATGGAAGAAAGAGTTGCCCCAAGGTGGGAATGCACTTACGGGTAGGAATTAATGCCACCGCAAGGGCGCGAGCCGCGAACAAAGTCCTTTTCCTGCCAGACGCGTTTCGGGCCAACGCCCTCTTCAGTGGCAGACCATGTGACATGACGGCAAGCGGCAAACACCAGTAAATACCCACAGTAATTATACGCAGGTGTAGCACCTGAAGCAATGCTTTCTGAGACTTGTAGTTTATAAGTAGAACCCAAGTGGGTCGCCGCCGCCATTTACATGTAAAAAAGTAATAAAAGGATTGCCAATGTCCCCGCAAGCACCCCGCAAGTAAAAGGCACCTCCCGTACCACAATACGCTGCCCAAATGAGGCAGCTGTGGACCCGCAGTTTATCCGCGGTAGTGCAAACCCGCGACCGGGCTGGCCGCTAACAAATGGAAGAAAGAGTTGCCCCAAGGTAGGAATGCACTTACGGGTAGGAATCAATGCCACCGCAAGGGCGCGAGCCGCGAACAAAGTCCTTTTCCTGCCAGACGCGTTTCGGGCCAACGCCCTCTTCAGTGGCAGACCATGTGACATGACGGCAAGCGGCAAACACCAGTAAATACCCACAGTAATTATACGCAGGTGTAGCACCTGAAGCAATGCTTTCTGAGACTGGTAGTTTATAAGTAGAACCCAAGTGGGTCGCCGCCGCCATTCACATGTAAAAAAGTATTAAAAGGATTGCCAATGTCCCCGCAAGCACCCCGCAAGTAAAAGGCACCTCCCGTACCACAATACGCTGCCCAAATAAGGCAGCTGTGGACCCGCAGTTTATCCGCCGTAGTGCAAACCCGCGACCGGGCTGGCCGCTAACAAATGTAAGAAAGAGTTGCCCCAAGGTGGGAATGAACTTACGGGTAGGAATTAATGCCACCGCAAGGGCGCGAGCAGCGAACAAAGTCCTTTTCCTGCCAGACGCGTTTCGGGCCAACGCCCTCTTCAGTGGCAGACCATGTGACATGACGGCAAGCGGCAAACACCAGTAAATACCCACAGTAATTATACGCAGGTGTAGCACCTGAAGCAATGCTTTCTGGGACTGGTAGTTTCTAAGTAGATCCCAAGTGGGTCGCCCCCGCCATTCACATGTAAAAAAGTATTAAAAGGATTGCCAATGTCCCCGCAAGCACCCCGCAAGTAAAAGGCACCTCCCGTACCACAATACGCTGCCCAAATGAGCCAGCTGTGGACCCGCAGTTTATCCCCGGTAGTGCAAACCCGCGACCGGGCTGGCCGCTAACAAATGGAAGAAAGAGTTGCCCCAAGGTGGAAATGCACTTACGGTTAGGAATTAATGCCACCGCAAGGGCGCGAGCCGCGAACCAAGTCCTTTTCCTGCCAGACGCGTTTCGGGCCAACGCCCTCTTCAGTGGCAGACCATGTGACATGACGGCAAGCGGCAAACACCAGTAAATACCCACAGTAATTATACGCAGGTGTAGCACCTGAAGCAATGCTTTCTGGGACTGGTAGTTTATAAGTAGAACCCAAGTGGGTCGCCGCCGCCATTCACGTGTAAAAAAGTATTAAAAGGATTGCCAATGTCCCCGCAAGCACCCCGCAAGTAAAAGGCACCTCCCGTACCACAATACGCTGCCCAAATAAGGCAGCTGCGGACCCGCAGTTTATCCGCGGTATGCAAACTCGCGACCGGGCTGGCCGCTAACAAATGGAAGAAAGAGTTGCCCCAAGGTGGGAATGCACTTACGGGTAGGAATTAATGCCACCGCAAGGGCGCGAGCCGCGAACAAAGTCCTTTTCCTGCCAGACGCGTTTCAGGCCAACGTCCTCTTCAGTGGCAGACCATGTGACATGACGGCAAGCGGCAAACACCAGTAAATACCCACAGTAATTATACGTAGGTGTAGCACCTGAAGCAATGCTTTCTGAGACTGGTAGTTTATAAGTAGAACCCAAGTGGGTTGCCGCCGCCATTCACATGTAAAAAAGTATTAAAAGGATTGCCAATGTCCCCGCAAGCACCCCGCAAGTAAAAGGCACCTCCTGTACCACAATACGCTGCCCAAATGAGGCAGCTGTGGACCCGCAGTTTATCCGCGGTAGTGCAAACCCGCGACCGGGCTTGCCGCTAACAAATGGAAGAAAGAGTTGCCCCAAGGTGGGAATGCACTTACGGGTAGGAATTATTGCCACCGCAAGGGCGCGAGCCGCGAACAAAGTCCTTTTTATGCCAGACGCTTTTTGGGCCAACGCCCTCTTCAGTGGCAGACCATGTGACATGACGGCAAGCGGCAAACACCAGTAAATACCCACAGTAATTATACGCAGGTGTAGCACCTGAAGCAATGCTTTCTGGGACTGGTAGTTTATAAGTAGAACCCAAGTGAGTCGCCGCCGCCATTCACATGTAAAAATCTATTAAAAGGATTGCCAATGTCCCCGCAAGCACCCCGCAAGTAAAAGGCACCTCCCGTACCACAATACGCTGCCCAACTAAGGCAGCTGTGGACCCGCAGTTTATCCGCGGTAGTGCAAACCCGCGACCGGGCTGGCCGCTAACAAATGGAAGAAAGAGTTGCCCCAAGGTGGGAATGCACTTACGGGTAGGAATTAATGCCACCGCAAGGGCGCGAGCCGCGAACAAAGTCCTTTTCCTGCCAAACGAATTTCGGGCCAACGCCCTCTTCAGTGGCAGACCATGTGACATGACGGCAAGCGGCAAACCCCAGTAAATACCCACAGTAATTACACGCAGGTGTAGCACCTGAAGCAATGCTTTCTGGGACTGGTAGTTTATAAGTAGAACCCAAGTGGGTCGCCTCCGCCATTCACATGTGAAAAAGTATTAAAAGGATTGCCAATGTCCCCACAAGCACCCCGCAAGTAAAAGGCACCTCCCGTACCACAATACGCTGCCCAAATGAGGCAGCTGTGGACCCGCAGTTTATCCGCGGTAGTGCAAACCCGCGATCGGGCTGGCCGATAACAAATGGAAGAAAGAGTTGCCCCAAGGTGGGAATGCACTTACGGGTAGGAATTAATGCCACCGCAAGGGCGCGAGCCGCGAACAAAGTCCTTTTCCTGCCAGACGCGTTTCGGGCTAACGCCCTCTTCAGTGGCAGACCATGTGACATGACGGCAAGCGGCAAACACCAGTAAATACCCACAGTAATTATACGCAGGTGTAGCACCTGAAGCAATGCTTTCGGGGACTGGTAGTTTATAAGTAGAACCCAAGTGGGTCGCCGCCGCCATTCACATGTAAAAAAGTATTAAAAGGATTGCCAATGTCCCCGCAAGCACCCCGCAAGTAAAAGGCACCTCCCGTACCACAATACGCTGCCCAAATGAGGCAGCTGTGGACCCGCAGTTTATCCGCTGTAGTGCAAACCCGCGACCGGGCTGGCCGCTAACAAATGGAAGAAAGAGTTGCCCCAAGGTGGAATGCACTATATATATATATAGCAAAAGGACGTCTCTAAGATGATCGGCATCAAAGACGAGGCGAGACCCAAAACTGGTGCATAAAATGTTATTGTGCTCGACACCATACCACCATAACGCATTTCAGCCTGAAGAGTCCTTGATCACATGACCCAAATATATATATGTATATGTATAAAACAATGATGCTGGCACGTGCCATGGCAGCAAAAAATGCCCACATTCCAGGAATAGTTGTTAAAACATGTTTAATGCAAGCTAATGCGTTTCGACCACCAAAGTCTTTGTCAAAGCAAATCAACTAATCCTGTTGTGCCCTATCCCCTTAAGAAAGAAACACACTCCAAGGTGTGAACATGATAGAAAGACTACCTCACTTCATAGAATACATATATGCACAAGGAAAGACAGACTCACTGTTATAAAAAAAATATAAAAATAAATAATGATCATAGTATTCTTAAATTAACAAAACTGGAAAAATTGAGAATTATATAAGAGAAAATACATTTCATCATCAAGCTCCCATGTTACTCATGATTCAAAAACCGAAAAATTCAATTAATGTAAACATTATCCTGTAAAACCAAACCACAGGAAATATAATGCTGACTACTGGCCAGTGCCTGTTACAACAGGGGTCTCAACACAACTCAAAACAGCTCTGTCTCCCCAACAAATGAGAGTGGATAAACACCCAATCCCATGTGTCGGTCTAGAGAGATCTAGTGAAGAAAACACAAGGAGATGATGGATGGAGCGCTGAAACTTTTCAGACACTCACATCCAGTCACAGATCTAGGTTGAATTAATCATTGTTCTTTAGCTCACTCTGCCACCCCAATTTAGAAACAGCAATATGCAAATCAGTCTTGACCCTGTGCCTCATGGGAACAGTCCAGCCTAAAGATTTGCATGTGCCTGGGTTCAAACTGGAATGGCATGGGGAGCAAAAAAACAATGGATTTAGACCCAGATATCTGTACTGGGGTGAATGTATTATATTGCTCTGCATTCTGTCCATCAATTGTACTTTTTGCATTTGTTACCACGATTGGGCCGGGTATGCCCAGACGTGGTTCCAGTGCTCTCTGTGCCACTGAAGGCAAGCTATCCTGGCTGATGAAGTGCAAAACTTGTCCTAGGATGCTTGTTTCCAGTCCAGGGAGGACCTAGCCTGGCTGATCAGGCTGGACTGTTCCTATTAGGTGCAGGGTCAAGACTGATTTGTATATGGCTGGGTTCAAACTGGAATGGCATGAAAAGAAAAGAAAACAATGAATTTAGGCCCAGATCTCTGTACTGGGGTGAATGTATGACTTTGTTCTGCATTCTGTCCATCAATTGTTTTTTATGCATTTGTCACTCCGATTGGGATGGATATGCCCAGACTTGGGTTCCGTGCTCTCTCTTTGCCACTGGAGTCGAGCTATCCTGGCTGATGAGGGTTGAAACCCCGAAACCATGCTAGGATGCTTGTTTCCAGTTCAGGGAGGAACTGGCCTGCCAGTTCAGGCTGGACAGCTCCCATAGGGCGCAGGGTCTAGACAGATTCGCATATAGCTGTGTTCTTACTAGAATGGCATGGGGAGCAAAAAGACTATGGATTTAGGTTCAGTTCTCTGTACTGAGGTGAATGTAAGACATTGTTATGCATTCTGTCCATCAATTATTCTTTTTGCATAGAGAGATCTAGTGATCTACAATCAGAGTATCCACCTAACGTGCCAGGTTAAGTGACCATAATACTAGCCCAACACTTATCATACTGTTGGTATTGAGCTGTTACAAAACAGAGACCCCTATATATCAAATATTTAACCACTAGACAGGGGAATAGTAAAAGGGAAAACACCTTTGCCTGAGACAATGTGAATGAAATCAATACCAGGAGGAACACACCCCCCCTAAAGATAATGACATCACAGAAAAGGAGGAAAGAACTCAACAGGCTGTCGCGAAGAACACTGAAAGAGGTGAGTTTTGGCTCCACATTTCAACCCAGATGTACATGAAGCTCCTCATCCGGCTTAAGGCCACCTGGCAGTTTACTGTGTAGACATATGATGTACTTCGACTCTAACCTCCTCAGTGAGTGTTCATTATCAGATTTGGCAGGTGGGACCGCTGACTACTTGGTGGTTGGTCCCAATCCCGCTGTGATGTCCGACCACATCGTAATCAGGCCCTAAATTATATAACATTTATTGCCCAAAATAGATTTTTTTATGGAAGGTAATAATAATCAGATTTAAACATTTTATCCATTCCTTTCAATGCAATTAATGCATTTTATTTCGATTTCACCAACATGTTTTTCTCCAGTAAGTCCTTTTCATATTATTTTTTTTCTGTTACTTTGCTTCGATGGTCAACAAAGAGGGAGGTTCTGGGAATGTGGTACTGCCTTCTAAATTTTAGTTTTAGTAATAGTTTTGATGGGTCAATAGTCAGAATAGCTTAGGTTTAGTGTTAGTGCTTTTGTTTGTAGAGGTTAATAATTTGGTAATTTAAATATTGTGTGTTCATTAAGATGCAGAGTAAGGTGTTCTGGCGTTTTTTGCATAATGTTTTAGAGTTATGTTACTGTCATTATCTTATGTAGAAATATAGGGGGTCATTAGGATGATGGGCAGAAAACCGCCCCGACTGCCATGGAGGTGGAAACCAACCGCCCGCCTGCACTGCGGATACACCGGCGGCCACATTAGGATCAACTACCACTAAAGACCAACCGCGGCGGTAGCGGGCCAAGCAAAGCCGTCCGACACGGGCAGTGACGGCCAAAAATGCACTGCGGCGGTCGGAAAAGCTGCGGAAAAGCTACAACCCGCCGCAAGGACAGTGGACACACCGCACGGGAAATTATGATAACCCCCGAGGGTGTTGCGGTTGGAACCACTGTTACCGACCGCCGCGGTCGCACACAGGAGTGAATGGGAAAAATAGCGGAAGAGCTGCAGCATAGACACCGCAGCGGACGGGACATGAAAAACATGGCAGATGAAGCCAAAACACCGCAGTGATGCCAAACAGTGCACAAATAAAATCAGCCATGACCCCCAAATACATAACACACATACAAATAAAACAAATAAAGCTAAAATAAAAATAAAAACCCTGGACAACTCCCACAACACACCTGACACCCAAAATCCAAATGGGCACACCAACACAGCTGAGTATAAAGCCACCCCCTACAACCACAATCCTTTGCAACACTCCAGATTAGAAGGCCATACCCCACATCTAACAGGAGAGGCAAAAGAGCACAGCACACACACACATCCACCACCACCATCACCACCACCTTTACACCAGCACAAATACTCCCACAGCACACAACACACCTCACACCTCAACACCATACCCCTGCACCCAAAAACACCTCAACCACCACGCACCATGACAACACAAAAAATGCCCAAATTCACCGAGAGTGAGTTGACAGTCATGGTCAATGAGATTGTAAGAGTAGAGCCACAACTGTTTGGTAGCCTGGTCCAACAGACACCATTAGCCACGAGGACACAAATGTGGGAAAGGATAGTCCAAAGGGTGAATGCCGTAGAGACCACCCCAAGATCTAAGAAGGAGATCATGAAGCGGTGGCATGATCTCAAGAGGGTTGTCAAGGAGCGTAGGAGTAAGAACTGGAAGCTGGCGAACGTGACTGGCAGTGGCCCTCCCATCCCACCGAAAACATTCACACCATGGGAGGAGAAGGTGCTTGCCATACTGCTTCCTGAGAGTTTCACAGGAGTAGCCGGGGGAGCGGAGGCTGGTAAGTACAAAGAAATGCCAAACAACACACTGAGAAGTACTTCCTTGCAACACCTAAACACCATTACACTGTCCACCCTCACACAACAGGTAGCTAACCATCTTGCTTAGGAGGCCTGCACTACCACTCCCACCATGCCCCCTGTCCCGCAACTGAGCAGGATAGAGCCTCCCCACCCAGAAGCATGTGTTAGCCATTGCACTGTTCCCTTCACCTAACAGGTAGGTAGCAATCTTTCTTGTGATGTCTGTCTGTTGGAGGGAGGCCTGCACTACCACTCCCACCATGCCCACTGTAACCATAGCTGAGCAGAAGACATGCCTCCCCACCCTGGAGCAAGTGTCAGCCATTGCACAGTTCAACAAACAGACTTACAGGTCAGTATCCATCTTGTATTGGAGCACAGTTTGGGGTGGGAGGCCCTGAATCACCACTTCCAGCATGTCCCTCGTCCCACATTCCAGCAGCATGAAGGCCTCCCCCACCCAGGAGCAAGTGTCATCCATTGCACAGTCCACCCTCACCTAACAGGTAGGCAGCCATCCTCACTGGGAGACATATTTGGGGGTAGGAGGACCTGAATAACCAGTCCCAGCATGCCCCCTGTCCCACACTCCAGCAGCATGGAGGCCTTCCCTACCCAGGAGCAAGTGTCAGCAAATGCACAGTCCAACAAACAGACTTACAGGTCGGTATCCATCTTGTATTGGAGCAAGTTTGGGGGTGGGAGGCCCTGAATCACTACTCCCAGCATGCCCCCTGTACCACACTCCAGCAGCATGGAGGCCTCCCCCACCCAGGAGCAAGTGTCAGCCATTGTACAGTCCACCCTCACCTAACAGGTAGGCAGCAATCCTCACTGGGAGACATGTTTGGGGGTAGGAGGCCCTGAATCACCACTCCCAGCATGCCCCCTGTCCCACACTCCAGCAGCATGGAGGCTTCCCCCACCCAGGAGCAAGTGTCAGCAATTGCACAGTTCAACAAACAGACTTACAGGTCGGTATCCATCTTGTATTGGAGCACAGTTTGGGGGTGGGAGGCCCTGAATCACCACTCCCAGCATGCCCCCTGTCCCACACTCCAGCAGCATGGAGGCCTCCCCCACCCTGGAGCAAGTGTCAGTAATTGCACAGTTCAACAAACAGACTTACAGGTCGGTATCCATCTTGTATTGGAGCACAGTTTGGGGGTAGGAGGCCCTGAATCACCAGTCCCAGCATGCCCCTGTCCCATACTCCAGCAGCATGGAGGCCTCCCCCACCCAAGAGCAAGTATCAGCCATTGCACAGTTCAACAAACAAACTTACAGGTCGGTATCTATCTTGTATTGGAGCACAGTTTGGGGGGGGAGGCCCTGATTCACCACTCCCAGCATGCCCCCTGTCCCACACTCCAGCAGCATGGAGGCCTCCCCCACCCAGGAGCAAGTGTCAGCAATTGCACAGTTCAACAAACAGACTTACAGGTCGGTATCCATCTAGTATTGGAGCACAGTTTGGGGGTGGGAGGCCCTGATTCACCACTCCCAGCATGCCCCCTGTCCCATACTCCAGCAGCATGGAGGCCTCCCCCACCCAGGAGCAAGTGTCAGCCATTGCACTGTTCTCCCTCACTTAAAAGGGTAGGTAGCTATCTTAACTCTTCCTGATGTGTGTGTGTGAGAACTGCATCCCGAAATGCAGCAACAATTGGATGCAATGCATTGACATCCAACATGTATGAGTAAATGATGTTCCTCTGCACCATGAAATTACACACAGTGTTGCCATGAATTGTACTACTGGTTACTTCATATTTGTGTAGTGTACAGACTGTCGTATATACGCAGCTGACACAATACTTGCACAGTGCCCAACACTGACCATTCCCCATCTACTCCACAAGTGATGAAGAACTCACTGCTGAGGACCACACCAATGACCAGCAGAACCAGTCTCCACCCCCGGCACATGGACTCTCAGATGTGGACTCCCAGGACAGTTTGGACGATGAGCTCCAGCCCAGCCCATCTGGTGTGCCACAGACCCAGAGGTCCCAGGCCCCCATCCTCCCCACCACCATGTCTGCTGCAACAACAGCGCAGCAGACCCCTGCTGTCACGGCCTTTGCCTCCACCGCAGCCACCACCGTCACCACCGCAACTACAACTAGTACCACCAGTACCACTTGCAGCACCCTCCCTGTCCCAGGGGATGACCAGACCACAGCAACTACTGTGGAGGGCAGGGAGAGAGTGCGTGGACCGACAGTGGCGAGGCACGAGGTCAGTGGCAGAAGAGCAGGTGGGAGGGCCAGGGACACCACCAGACCTCGGGAGGAGTGGACACCATCCCTGGACCACTTCACCGGAGTAGTGGAGGCATACCAAGAGGTCCAGGGACAAAGTGGCCGGTCAGATGAACTTTTAAGGGAGCTCATCCTGCTGATGAGGTCCATCGACAACCGCCTTGGACAGTTGGTGGACCTCATGGGCCAGCAAGTGGCATTGCAGAGGGACAGGCCTGTGTCCCAACCACCACCTCCGTCCCCTCCTGTTGTGCTGCAGGATGACAGAGCACCATCCTCCCCTGCGCCAACAGAGAGGGACGAGTCCCCTGACGCCGCTGGCCATTCAGCAGGCCCCTCACCACCAGAAAGACCTAGGGGGCGTCCAAAGAAGAGCCTGGGAGTCTCCGGAGGCAAAGCATCTGCCACACGCCAGTCACGGAGCCAGCCGTGATGACAACCCTGTTCCCTACTGCATTGACTGCTTGGACTGTCTTTACCCACATTTCCTTGGCAATGTCACCTGTCTGTTGGACTGGGTCACCACATCCATGTGGACTCTACTCTTGCATCTCAGTCAACTCACTACTCATTCCCCACTGTCATGTAAATATTCCCAGGCAAATCACATGTCCACTGTCAAAATAAAATACCTAATGCACCAGATTTTGTGCTGTATCGTTTTTAGTGCAATATTTACAATGTAGACAATGTAGTGCAGGATTCGTTTGTAGCACCTAGGGAGACACAACAGAACAACAGTCACTGGTCTCCATGTGGCATCACAGGAAGAACACTACAAAAAACATACACAAGACACTACAGGCATACTAGACAATGGGCTGCAGGTGTGAACAAATAGGCTCCAGCATACATTCACATATGGAACGTCAATGTCACTTTTACCACACACAGGTGACTGAACGTGTGCCTGTCTGTTACATCCGCGCCTAGCCCTTCACAAAAACAGCAATCACACCACACAATGTACACGTTGTACCTCGTCACCCACCTTCAAGTGAAGTAGCGTTCGATGAGCTGCTGGCGCAGGTCTACTCCTTCATCCTCTCCTCTGTCCTCATCACTAGACTCAGGTCCTTGAGCAGGTGGTGGCCTTGGTTCCTCACCATCGTCCTTGAGCAGGGGGATCCCCTTGTGGATGGCCAGGTTTTACAGCATACAGCATGCCAAAACTATCTTGCATACCTTCACAGGTGAGTATGCCAGTGCACCTCCTGTTCTGTCAAGGCAGCGGAATCTAGACTTCAGCAGGCCAAAACTCCGTTCAATTACCCGTCGGGTCCTGCCATGGGCGTCATTGTAGCGGATGTCAGCCGGGGTCCTGGGATACATGAGGGGGCTCAACAGCCATGGCCGACTGGGATATGCAGTGTCACCGGTGAATGACAAACACCCATTGCAATGTTGCACAACCAGAGTGCAGCAGGTAAAACACAGCACACCATATCAGTAGACATACTCACCCACAATCTAAGTATGCTCGGGATGCAGATTCTCCATCATCCGGGGCACCATGCTGTTCCTCATGATGTACGAATCATGCGCCGAGCCAGGATACTACGCACACACATGAGAAATGGTCATGTCCGCAAGGCACACCACCTGCACATTGATGGAATGATAATGTTTGCGGTTCCAATATATGTGCTCCGTCGCCTGTGGTGCCACCAGACCTACATGGGTGCAATCGATGGCACCAACACGATGTGGGATGCTCCCAAGGGGATAGAAGTCACCCTTCATGGCAGCCAATTCTCCTCCCCTAGGGAAATGGATGTAGCGATTCCGATACAGCATCATGGTAGCAAGAACATCCCTCAGCACCAGGCTGAACATGGGCTGTGACATCCCTCCAGCGCTAGCCACGTTCTCCTGGAAGGAACCTGTCACAAAAAAGTGGAGTGCTGCCATCTCCTTGTATGTGGGTGTGAATGCCATAGGATAATGATGGCGAGGCTGCAGGTGGGGCTCCAATAGATCACACAGGATCTTCATTGATGGTCTGTCCAGGCGGAATTTCCTAATAATTGCAATATTCTCCATGTACTCCAGCACTGTCAGGTGACGCAGGAGATTTGGCCTCCTCCTAATTCAGGAGTAAAAATGAAAATGTCAGTGACAACCATCATGAGATGGCCACAGCACAAACCATCAATGATGTAATGGAAAAACATCGACTGCCTGAGAGATGCATGGCACACCAGGTGACATGGCTGGCCTTTTGATACACACAGAGGGCACATCTCTCCACTGTCAATACACAAGTGCCACAAGCACATCGGAGAATGTGAAAGCGCACATACTGGAGATCTCAATTCACATGTGCAGGCAAAGTGCAGCAACATCGGCCAATGTTTTGGAAATGACTATGTCTGTATCATGTCTGTATCACATCCATCTGCTGTCACACCTCAATGTATCATCTAAACTCTGCACACATCCAATACAATGCAGTGACAAAAGCCTTGTCAAGGTCATCACTGACCCACAACAAATGGATTTGTACCACATCATGAACACCACCTCAAGAGTGTCAAGCATCATCAGCCATGAAATACATAAGTAACATGGCATGGACCACAGACCAAGGTGTGTCACACTGAACGTGCGTCCACCTGTGGATGACATGGAAGTATGGAATTGTGTGTACAATGATGTGCCCTTCACCATGTTGCTGCTGTGTACTGATACAGTGTTCAGGATTGATGTAGCCATTAATGGTCATGAAAATCGCAGTACCTACCGCCTGTCCCCGGCGGTGTAACACCAGCACCATCCCCTTCACAAGTGCGGAGGCTATTGGCATATGGACAGGTGTACATGGCAGTGGGCATGCTTTGCCGCATGAATCGCGGTACCTACCACCTGTCCCCGGCGGTGTGACACCAGCACCACCCCCTTCACAAGTGCGGAAGCCATTGGCATATGGACATGTGTACATGGCGGTGGACATGCTCCGCCAGTGCGTAGGCAGTCATTGGATGATTTTGAATGATGCACCATCGCGGTAGCGCACCCCGGGCACCCGTGGTGCATCACCGCCATGGAGCATTGCCCACAGCCAATGGGAGCGATGATCGCGGTGGCACGATGCACATTTGAAAAACGCGGAAGGTGTGCTCCGCCAGCGCGTAGGTGGTCATTGGATGATTTTTAATGATGCACCATTGCAGTAGCGCACTCCGGGCACCGGCGGTGCATCACCGCCATGGAGCATTGCCCACAGCCAATGGGAGCGATGATCGCGGTGGCATGATGCACATTTGAAAAACGCGGAAGGTGTGCTCCGCCACAGTGGAGGCGGTCATTGGATGATTTTGAAAGAGGCAGACCTGGACAACCAATTGGTGCTGCTTTGCAGCTTGCAGACATGGGGCTATAAGTTTGTGGGAGTGAGCCTCACATTTCCACTGCTCACAGAGCCTGCTGCCTGGGACCCTCTCCTGCTGCTGCCTCTTGAGCCTGCTGCCTGGGACCCTCTCCTGCTGCTGCCTCCTGAGCCTGCTGCCTGGGACCCTCTCCTGCTGCTGCCTCCTGAGCCTGCTGCTTGGGACCCTCTCCTGCTGCTGCCTCCTGAGCCTGCTTCCTGGGATCCTCTCCTGTCACAGAGCCTGCTGCATGGGACCCTCTCCTGCTGCTGCCTCCTGAGCCTGCTGCCTGGGACCCACTCCTGCTGCTGCCTCCTGAGCCTGCTGCCTGGGACCCTCTCCTGCTGCTGCCTCTTGAGCCTGCTGCTTGGGACCCTCTCCTGCTGCTGCCTCCTGAGCCTGCTTCCTGGGATCCTCTCCTGCTGCTGCCTCCTGAGCCTGCTGCCTGGGACCCTCTCCTGCTGCTGCCTCCTGAGCCTGCTGCCTGGGACCCCTCACCACTCACTTCCACCACAGGTGTTCCAAGTCCACAGGGATGGCAAGGACAGAGAAGATCCGTGCCAGTCCATTAACCAGTGAGGAGCTAGAGGTCTTTGTGGATGAGGTGCTGGCACAGTACCCAAGGCTGTTTGGTGGTCCCAATGTGTGGTAAGTCACCATGAAGGTAGCTGTCGGGCAAGGGGGTGTCAGACGTGTAGTTGTGCTGCTGCAGTATATGCCTGAGGGTGTGGGGTTGTGTAAAAAACACTGACAGACAAGCTGTCTCCAGGGCGAGGGAGTGTGTGTGTCACAATGTCACTCTTTACCATGCCTGCTCCTGTATGTGTGAGTGGGGAGTGTCACATTGTCAGCTATACAGAGCCACCGAATGTTTGCCATGTAGGTGCCAAGACAGTAATTGCTTGTGTGAGTATTTCTGTGTGCCGCTATTGTCTGATTCAGTGTGACCCAGAGAGTCGGACCAGTGGCTGCCCACACATAAGAAAAACACCACCAGACTTACATGTTCCTTGCACCAGTTCCTTACCACTGAATATTACATATGCCACATCTGTGCCCTGTGTAATTGCAGACTTACACACTTCTGTCGATGCATGTCATGTTAATGCATCTTGCATTTGTGAGATTATCCTGGACCCTCTACGCCCCAATGTGTGCATGCAATCACATCTGTGTGGGCCATGCTAAGTGCCCTTGTGAGGGGGCCCCCAGTTTGGGAGGGAGGGAGGTTACAATAAGTCCTGAGTCTGGGTCTTGCTACTGTATTGATTGATGTTGGTACCTGACATTGTGGAACTGGTCATTAACACTTCTTTTCTCTCATACATGCAGCTCAAGGTAAACCAGCGTAAGGCCGTATGGAGGGCCATTGCGGCAAAGGTGTGAGCCCTGGGGGTATCCAACCGCCGACGCACACACTGCCACAAGAGGTGGGACGACATCAGTTGGCTTGCAAAAACTGTGGCTGAGATGACATTGGGGATGCTACCATGCACAGGGTGATTGGCACGGCGCAGCATGACTCCACTGATGGCCTGCATACTGGCAGTGACTCATCCAGACCTGGATACATGTCTGAAGGAGCATCAGCAGCAAGGCAGGGGTGGTGAGTATCTGGGGAGGGTGACTTTAGCTGGGATTGGATGCATGTGTACAGGGCCTGTGGCAGCGGTGACCCATGTGATGTGCGTGTGTTGCTATGCTGTGCTGTGTGATGTGAGTGGCTACTGTGATGTGTGCTTGTATGAGGCATTGGCCCACCCTGGCCTTACTGAGCTGATCCTCCCTGCTGTTCTTTCGCATTTCCAGATGTGTTAGGCTCCACGTGGTCATTCATCATTGGGATAGTGTGGGGAATCTATATTGTGGTGAACTGCAGTGTCAACTTTATGAGTGTGACTTCATGTATGCGTACTCTGCATGCACCATGATGGTTAAGGCCAACACATCCGACAACAATGTGACGGAGATTACCACATGGTGCTTGCTATGGCCTACTTACCATTGTGGCATCTAATGTCATAATAGGTGTGTGTGTTGTCCCCTCTTGTTCCCTGAAGGTCTGTCAGTGGTAATGAGTGCTGTACCCACATCATGTCCCTAGGGCAGGTCAAGTTGGGGGGTGGCACTCCATCTATGGGAAGGGTGTAGTGCTGTGTGGCATCAACATGCCTCACTCCTGGCAGTTATTCTGCATTACAGGCACTGTTGTGGTCTATGTTGCGTGTTGCTGCACGGTGATTGCAGGGAGTGGTGGTTAGCATGTAGATTTGGGCCTCTCCTGTCCTGCATTGATTAGAATTTGTATGACCAGATGATGACACTTACACAACCCTGTATCTCTCTCTCATGCAGATTCACAAGAGGCCACGGAGGAGCATGAGGCAGGAACCAGTGGTGGCGAGAGTAGCACTACAGCTGCAGCGGAGGCAAGTGACACAGAGCCCACCAGCGCATCTGAGGGGGACAGAAGTGTGCAGGAGGAATCCGTGGCTGAGACACAGAGTAGCACATCATCTGATGCCAGTGGGGATGCATCCATGTTGGCAGGCAGAGGGGATGGGGAGTCTGTATCATCATCTACCACCCAGCGGTCAGTTCCCAGCCTCCCATCCACTTCCTCTGGGGCTGCCCGTATCCGTGTCACTAAGAGGGGACGAGTCACATTCACACCTGGCACCGCTGCCCCTGCACCTGTCCCCCCTGCTGCACTCACTGCAGAGTGTGTTGAGCTCCTGCACCAGCTTTGTGTGGGCCAGACCGCCCTGCTCAATGCCTTCAGTGACCATGACAAGAAATTAGGCCAGGTGATTGCATACATGGAGGGCATACACTCTGACGAGGGTGGGCTACACCGTACAGTCCAGGCCTTGTCATCCACAGTCATGTCAGCCCTTCAACAGGCACATGCTCCCATTGCAGCTCAGGTGCCTTTGTCCACCCCCCAGTCAGTGGCCACATCAGATGACAGTGACCACGGTTCGCCTGCGTCGACGAAAAGGTACAGCACAAGGAACACACAACAGACACAAGCCAAACACTCCTGCCCACAGACACCATCCCCACTGAAGAGCATGTCCACCCCAGAATGCACAGACAAGAGCCAGTCAGGGAAGAGCAAGGCCAGAAGAGCAATCAGGCAGACATCAGGCTCACATGCCGCAGAGCCATCACCAGCAATAGACTCTCCTGTCACTAGAACTTCACACAAACCTACCCATGTAGTGTCTGTGCCCACTGAGGAGGTGTTGCATATCAGGGGTACACCTAGGAAGCGCACAGGGATACATCCACCCACCACATCTACCCCAATTCCACGACCATTTGAAGGACTGGGTTCTTTTGGACCCAGCGGTGCCAGGGCACAACACCTGAAACCTTCGTGGGTAACCTGCTCCGGCGTACAAGTCACAGAGACACGGGACACTTCCTTGGGCGTCAAAGAGTCAAGGTTTATTTACTGCAGGGAACACAGAAGTCACAGGAAGTACATCGAGTGTAGTTCGGGGAGACTGCTTCAAATTGTATTTGTGGATCGCTCCTTTTATACAGTTTTTACCCATAGGCTAACATGATACACAATAGTTTACAACCTGGTTCCCACAAGTCGCTCTCAGAGGGGTCGCTTTGGTCACTTTGAAACACACAAGGTCCGGAACATAAGTGCGGAAACATTTGGCGGTTCCCAACTGTAAAAACCCATCTTCCCACCATTTAGCAAATTCCAATCAGCAGTAAAGTAGATCGAAATAGGAACGAAGACAGGTGCAGAGGAAGACGGAGACAGTAGGGAGATCGAAAAGGGTGTAAAAGGGGAGGTATCGAGAGACACGAGATACAGGCATCAAAGGGACGTGCCTAATGAGATGCACGGCTTGAGACAATAAGTCCGTGCGGCAAGATGAGCCTCGAGCGGCGCCACCTGCCTTACAGCAACAACCCCCTCGTCATAAAGACACTTTCAAAGAACATGTGTCTTCCGCAGATATCTTGGGAGTCCCAGGGTCGCGAAACGGACAGCGTCCGTTCGCTGGCTACTTGAGGGCAAGAGACAAAATGGATGCCGTATCTAAGATGGAACCCGTGGGTACAGATGAAAAACCCACATAACAAACGAATGGTTTAAGTTAGCACAGCGAAACTGCGCATACTTACTAAACTCGTCATTTGCGGTTCATAGATACTAGACTCGACCATATTTGTGCGAGTCGAAAACACCACTTACAATTGTCACGGAACCTCAGACGCTCCTTTTGCCCTCATGTAGGCAAGCACTAGTCGGAATCATATTCGATATTCATCAGACCATCAAGATGTCGTTGTAGCATAGCTCTGTCCAACCGAGTCCCCTTGGTAACAGATGGTTGTCTCATACACGTTGTAGCACATAGGCCACATAAGGCAGGACCACACTGTACGCAAAGGCAACACGTGAACAGGAACACTACCACAACCCCGATGATCATCAGAATCTTCCAACCCCAAGTCGACATCAGGCCCCAAAACCAACCAAGTAGCGTCCAATCCCCTACATCCACGTGTATGGATTCGGAGATCTTATGCAACTTCGAGATGGCTTGATAAACAGTAGGAGCATTATCTGGAATGAAAATGCAACAGCTCGAATGGATCACCTTACATACCCCACCGCGATCTGCTAAGACAACATCTAAAACCATACGGTTTTGTAATGTCATAAGTCTCTCCGCCTGAAGTTCTGTGGTGATATTACCAAGGGCACTGGCAGTAATATTAGCTGTCGATTCTACCACTCGAGTCAAATGTCTCAGGTTCCTACTATTAACCATAGGTCCCCAAAACGGGAGGAAACCCTTGAAAAAGTCTCCTGCCTCTTGACCGGCAGTATCCTCTTCGCTAATTACGCCTCGTACAACTCTAGTCCTATGATAATCGGCATCTACAGTAAACGTCGGAGGCAACAGATTTGCAACGAAACATGAGCCCATGAAGTCTGCGGGCAACCATGTGTATGCACGATCATGACAGATAAAGTATGTACCCTTGGCAGCCAGAAACACAGGGGACGGGGACATTGGCAGAACGTAACCTTCAGTGCAAGCACTTACTCCAAGTGAGGCTTGCGAGCCACGACCCACAAGACAAAGATTACCAGTGTGGGGTACGACCCATATTGGAGACGAGCTTTTAAGCTGCTTTTCATTAGTGAACATACTATATTCCCCTCTACTTAGGACCCTATAGGCTTGTACCTCTTCTTTAGGGATAAGAAAAGGATCATGGATCTCATCTTCCATATCTTCTATTGCCATCGATAACAGCCTCTGATAAGAGGTAGGACCAGAGTTGGGGGAACGTTGTTCTTGCGTGGGGTGGAAACCCAGTGCGCTTCGAAACATTGTTTGGAATGCTCGAGCTGACCCTTGGGAACTATACGGTAACACCAGATATGGAATTCCCTTACCCGTAGTATGTGGCATCAACCCACACACCCAACAATTAGTAGTGTTAACCACTAACTGATGCTGATGGAGGAGCTGGATAAAGGAATTGTTGCGGAATTCTACACGTCTAGCCTGTTCGTGTTCTGGTAACATATGAAAAGAATGAGGAGAAGCAGTAGAAGTAAGATTAGGGTAAGGAGTAGGAGTAGGAGTAGCAAGGAAAAAGTAAGACATAGTGTAATACACCCCACCCGCCAAAAATGCAGAAGCAGTCAAAAACAAAACAAACAATTGGGATACAAAACATTTCGTACGGCTAAGTTTCTGCAGCTTGACTCTATACGCCTGAGCTCCTTCCAAATCATTCAGCTTCGAAAATGCCATTTCCCTACGACCGTCCGCAACGTTTCTTGACGCACTTCGTTCTGTGCAGCAATAGTCAATTCCCAGGAGTTCCTAGGAACCGACGGCCTTTAACCTAGCGTCAAGACCTACTGTCCAGAAGGAAGTACGCGCGCGGCCCTACGGCCTTCAATACACAATATGGATTTATATTTAGCACAATATTTCTCAGCTGAGGAAGGAAAAAGATACAAAAAGTAGCTTGATATATGTACAAAAACTTTCAATGATACGAATGTTCAAAATTGATCATGGGAAACGAGGATATTGCAGTTATCAATTTCAGCAAAGCAAGAAAATTTTTATTTGTCCTTAGTGTGAGATCGCAAAGAATATCGATGTTTCCCTGGACGTGTCTGCTCGTCAAACAAAGGATCCGTTGAAGAGACAACGTCCTGCTGATCAATTGGTTGAGCTGGTCTTGAGTCTTTTGCTGACAAGTGTTCAACAGTGGCTTTCTGCTGCGCTGAGGGTTCTCCAACAAGCTGTGCGTCGCTAAAAGGTACAAACGCCGGCAATGTTTCTGTTTCTGTTGACGCAATGCCTTTCCTTACCCACGGGTCTGCCGGCAAAGGAATAGGGACTCGCTTACAATGGGTAGCATGTACCCAATTCTTCCGCCCCTCAAGACGAACGGCAGTCCTCGTGGCCAGGAGCACCTGGTAAGGTCCAACAAAGCGGGGGTCCAGATTCTTTTTGCGTGAGAAGTTACGGGTAACTACCCAATCTCCGGGCTGGAGCTGGTGGCCTGGACCCTCCGTCTGCGTCGGCAAGGCGTCGTAAACCTGTTGATGAATTAACCTCAGTTTAGCAGTCAAGTCATGTAAGTAGTCAATCAACATCGGATACTCAAGATCAGTGAATATTGCTGGCCTAGGAACCCCCCACACATTCGCAGGACGGCCGAACACTATTTCATAGGGACTAAGCCCTATTCGGGAGTGTACAGTCGCCCTAGTTGACAGTAATGCTAGAGGCAAAGCATCAGGCCACGAAAGTCCAGTCGTAGCCTGAATCTTCGCTAGTTTTAGTTTAAGGGTGCCATTGTAACCCTCAACCAATCCAGCTGACTGGGGATGATTGGCGCTATGGAATTTCTGATTAATTCCAAGGCCCTTACACACACTCTTCATCACACTTCCAACAAACTCACTTCCGTTATCTGACCACACGACTCTAGGCATTCCGTACCGAGGAAAGTATTCCTTCAGTAGGATTTTCGCAGTAGACAAAGCAGTATTGTCTTTGAGGGGATAGGCCTCGATCCATCGGGAGAATGCGCAAACCACAACCAAAACGTATTTCAGGTTATTGCATCGCTCCATATGGATGAAGTCCAATTGGATCACCTCAAAGGGATACGAAGGAGGAGCAAAACTGCCAGGGGGAGTTGGGGTTCCTTTGCCAGGATTGTACATTATACACACCATACAATTCTTCACCAGACGTTCAGCACACTTTGTAATGCCATCATTCTTCCACACATCAGCCAACAACTTGCAAATACCTTTCGCGCTAATATGTGCTAACCCGTGCGCCATTGTCACAACGGCCAGTACATACGCATCAGGCAACATCCATCTTTTCTGATCTGACAAATCAATCCAGCAACCATTCACATCCAACCTTCCCGTACTTTCTTTCCACTTCGTCTTTTCAGTCTCGGTGGCCTCATTCTGTATTGCTTTCACACTCTCTATGGTATTTTCACACATACTTGATTCTGCAGGCCACCTAACCGAACTCGTCACATACATTCGGGTGCTAAGGTTCCGGGCAGTCTCCTTAGCAATCTCATCTGCAAACGCATTACCACGACCAACATCATCCGTCACTTTACGATGCGCACTACACTTAACAATTGCAACTTGAGCAGGCAAAGTCAATGCATCCAAAAGATCGTTCACAAGCTGGCCATGCTGTATTTTCGTGCCATGCGACGTCAAGAAACCACGCTCTCGCCACAACCGTCCAAAACTATGCGCTACACCGAAAGCATACTGACTATCGGTGTACACATTCACACGTTTACCTTTTGCTAATACACATGCTCTAGTGAGAGCAATCAGCTCTGCAGCTTGGGCAGAATTCTGATTCAATCTTGCAGTCTCAACAACAGTATTCAATGTAACAACAGCATAAGCAGTAGTCACATCGCCATTCGGCAACTTAAAACATGACCCATCCACATACAGGGTGCCGTCAGGGTCTTCCAATGGGGTGTTTTTAAGGTCCACTCGACCTTTTGTTTCCTCCTCTGTCCGCAAGTAACAGTCATGTTCTGCTACTTCATCTGACTCTGCACTAATGGGTAACAAAGTTGCCGGATTTAGGACATTACAACGTTTTATTTGAATATGGCTTGCCAAGAGCGTCAATTCGTACCCAGACAACCTCGCACTCGTCAAGTGCTGAGTTTTCGTTCGATTCAAAAGAGTATCGACTGCATGCGGAACCATCACCGTAAGCATATTATCCATGACCAATCCTGCTGATTGTCGGATGGAGACCGCAGCTGCCGCAGTTGCTCTCAAACAACTCGGCAATGCTCTAGCTACTGGGTCTAAGGTCGAGGAAAAATATGCACATGGACGTTGCTTACCACCAAAAGATTGCGTTAAGACGCTTAAAGCACAACCTTCCCTCTCGTGAACATATAACGTGAACGGTTTGCTGTAATCAGGGGTACCTAACACAGGAGCCGAACACAATGAATCACGTAATTCAGAAAAACTTTTCTGACATTCTTCCGTCCATGGTAAGGGAGTCGAAACATCCTTGCACGTAAGAGCCACCAATGGTTTCGCTAGCAATGAAAAATTAGGAATCCACTGCCTGCAGTATGACGTGATACCTAGAAAGGCACGCACATCTCTTTGGGTTTGTGGCACAGCCATTCGCGCAATCGCTGCAATTCTCTCTGGGGTCAATCTTCTTCCCTCCTTTGACAATAAGTGACCTAGATAGGTTACTTCTTGGCAACAATATTGGAGTTTAGAAGGCGACACCTTGTGATTTAACTCACAGAGATGTTGCAGCAACGACACTGTAGCAATTTTGCAAATGTCCTGAGTATCAGCAGCCACCAATAAGTCGTCGACATATTGGATTAAAGCCGCACCAACCGGCAACTTAAACGCATCTAGTTGACCCTTCAAAGCTTGACTGTAAATCGATGGACTTTCACAGTAGCCCTGAGGAGCGCGTTTGAACCGGAAGCTACGTCCACCAAGAGAGAAACCGAAAAGGTCCCTGCTCTCTTCGGCAATCGGGATGCTGAAAAACGCATTTTTCAAATCAATCACCGAAAACCATGAAGCAGTAGCTGGAATCAGAGTCAGTAGCGCCGTGATGTCAGGCACAACAGGGAATTGAGGAACCACAATTTTATTGACCTCCCGTAAATCGATAACAAAACGATAAACAGGCGGTTTGGTAGGATCAGTACGTTTAAGAATGGGCAGTACAGGGCTGTTGCACACGTTTCCCCGAGTTTCTTCAATGACATCTTTCTCGATCAAATCATAGATGATCGCTAACAGAGCTCGTTCACCATCAAGGGAGATACGGTATTGGGGAATACGTGGCAATCGCACATTAGATTTCAACTGAACAACATAAGGGGAGATATCAAGTAGGCCCACATCATTTGGACCCGTCGCCCACAAAGATGCAGGAAGAGAATCCAATTCCGGTGGAAGCTTATCGAGAGACAAATACATGGGAGAGACTACTCTCTCTCCTAACGTAAGCTTTACACCCGTAGGGGAACAATACAAAGTTGCATACAAACGTTTAAGCAAATCCAGACCCAAAAGATTTTCGCCACAGCCAGTGGTTAAAATCAACGGAGCTTCAAGCTCGCGGGGCCCAATTTTAAGGGGCAAAGGGCGTGAAACTGGATTGCTAACGGGGGCGCCAGAGAATCCAACGGATACATTTGTTAAGCCAGACAAAGGTGCGCCAGGGAGTTTCGAATGCATGATAGAACTTTTCGCTGCACCAGTGTCCAACAGAAAAGGCTCAACGACGCCCGATGTAGCAACTGCGACGTAAGGCCCTCTCTGATCAACCGGAACTGATACCACTCCCTCTCCTTGTCTTTGGCTGTCCTAGTAATTACTGTCGTCAGTTCCCTGATCGACGTAATAATCGTCTACATTGTACTGCGCAGATCGTCCTTGCGATGATCCACGTTGATCAAAACAGTTATTAGAATTTGATGAATGGTCAGAACGGTCGTTCTGAGCACCACGACCTCTACCACGTGACGCATTCTGTGAACCACCACGGCCTCCTCTAGACGAATTACCACTATTGCGGTCATTTAAAGCAGGACAATCAAATTTAATATGTCCCTCCTGTCTACAATAAGCACATTGATTGTACCCTAACGAGGATCGTTGGAAAGAGGAATCATTACGCGGCTGCGATCGATTCGATTGCGACTGTGATCTATTCTGTTGAGGCGCATTCTGATTAGAACGCGGCGGATATGCTTGTTGCAACAACACTTTAGTTTTCAGCTCTTTCGTCTTTTTATCAGCACGGTCAGTTTCCTCTTTTTCTCTATTCTCATAATATTGGGCCGTAGCCAATATTTGAGCTGAGGTAGAAACAGCCCACGCACTTTCTGAATTCTTCAATTTATTGCACAAGTCGGGCAATAAGTTTGATACGAATTTATCCACAAACAACCGTTGTCCACCCTCAGTACCCATATCCTGCCCACTATGATCAACGAATGTTTCCTCAAACCTCGTGAAGAAATCTGAAACACTCTCATCTTTCTTCTGCTTACAGGCTGACAACTTATCCCAATTTACCCTCATAGCTGGCATAAGCGTTTTCATTAATGTAATGATTCGCTGGGGAAGAAGTTCAATCAACTGATCGGGTTTAGTAGCAGCCACTTGTCCAGCGTCTGCCGCTGTAATGGCATTCCAATCACCACCTAATTCATTTGCGTGATCTTGGTGACGAATCTTCGCCCATACCGGTTGCGGTACGATATTACCGAACAACATGTCGATATCGGCAAGATTCATTATCGTAGCGTCTACGAGCTGCGATAATTCCTTATAATACCCTGCAGGATTTTTGCGAGGATCGGGCAAAGTTTGTTTCACCTGAAGCACTTCCGATCGTTTCCATGGGAGGTGTATCCACACTCTCTGGAAATGTGCCGCTACTGGCTGGGCAGCATTAGTATTATCAGCTGGTATCCAAACTGGCGGAACTTCACGCATAGGATATTGGCCAGACTCGGTTTGTTTTTCAATGTCCTCAACGAACAATGCATGAGGAATAGGAGCGGGACGAAGAGATAGTAAGTGCTCAACAGCACGTCGGACATTAGTGTCGACTATCAGTCCAGTTGCGAACTGAAGCCGAAGTTCAGACAGGGCGGACAGCACCTCGTCAGGCGCATTAACCACTATCTGATCATGTAAGAACTTGCACATTTCATCAAACACATATCTCTGAGTTGGTATGTTGAATTGATCAAACGTTTCGAGGACAACACGAGGTGGATTTCTAACAGGGTTTATCATCCAACCCATCGCCATGTTATATAGCGCAACACGTTCTCTATTACCAGGAAGCTGGCTACGTCTCTGAGGACCATCAGAACCAGCAGACCCAAAAACAGGTCCGAGCGACTGAAAGAAGTTTGTCACACTGGGAGAATTACGTTACGAGTAGAGGGACAAGAATAAGACACAGGACTAACAAGAGAAGGAGTAGAAACAGTAGCAACAACAGGGGTTAACAACACAGGAGCAGTAGCGAGAGCAGGAGTATGCGGAAGCGGAGGAGCAGTAGGAATAGAAACAGACAAAGGAGCAGGAACAGTCGGAAGAGCGGGTGCAGGTGGAGGAACTGGTGGAGGAACAATGGGTGGAAGAACAGGTACGGCAGGGACCACAGGAGCTGCGGTACCCTGGACGTACGGAGGTGGCGACTTCATAAGATAGGACATTAAAGAATCCTCAACTGCCTCTTCCTTTTTATCCGACTCCGTAGGCAAAGCAGGATAGCATTTGTCTATGGACATACGCTGTAGCCTCTCAAACACTTCCTTATCCTTATCCTCCTTATCACGCTGAAACTGCTCAGCTTTCTTCACTATAGTAGCAACAGTATCTCGCTGACTACGTTTATTTTGTCTGATCTCTTTCTGTCGGGCTTCTTTACGCCACAACCGAAAGGCATCAAACATGGCCGGCCTAGATTTGCGTTCGAACAACTTTATTTCCAAATTATCCAAGATCGACGCTTCGAAGCTACCGTGAGGCGGCCAACGAAGATCGCCGTCTTTCTTTGTATATTTTATCCAATAATCGTTAAAAGCAATCGGGCCTAGCCCATGTTTGCTATATAAATCATAAGTAGGAGTTCCAACCGGAGGTATCGGACACGAGTCCTCCAGCAGGGAATCCGCACCACAAGGTCTAAAGCAACTGAACAAAGTACTGCGACCAGGCATCTTGCACACTAGCCGAGTTTCACAAACTTCAAGGGTTACGGGATTTCGGGATTTACCAAGTCCCAGCAAAGAACAAAACCCTCGGTCTTTGGCGGCTGCAGTCGTCAAACAAATACAACAACAACAAAGTACGCTAGCAAAGTGTCACCGACAAAAACACTCACACAGCGTGTACAACAAAGACACTCGCTAAAGTGTTTACAACAAAAACACTCGCTAAAGTGTTTACAACCAAGAACTCTGGGAGCGACCCACAAATACTTAACTCAAAGATCAATGGCGTCCTCAGGAAGGCCCGTCAATCGTCTCGCTATACCAAGGTCTACGCCAGGCGCCAAAACAGGTCTACAGTCAGGGCAGCAGTCCGTCGCAGCCGTTAGGAGGCGGGAATCTTCGCGGGAAAAGTCTTCGGGCCACTTATTTCGACAACAGGATCGATGAAGCGGGGTGCACCTTCCCTCGGAGATTTCACACGAAGTTCCTCACGATCGTCGGGCTTGGACCGGTACCACTGATGCAGCCCCACGTTGGGCGCCAACTGAAGGACTGGGTTCTTTTGGACCCAGCGGTGCCAGGGCACAACACCTGAAACCTTCGTGGGTAACCTGCTCCGGCGTACAAGTCACAGAGACACGGGACACTTCCTTGGGCGTCAAAGAGTCAAGGTTTATTTACTGCAGGGAACACAGAAGTCACAGGAAGTACATCGAGTGTAGTTCGGGGAGACTGCTTCAAATTGTATTTGTGGATCGCTCCTTTTATACAGTTTTTACCCATAGGCTAACATGATACACAATAGTTTACAACCTGGTTCCCACAAGTCGCTCTCAGAGGGGTCGCTTTGGTCACTTTGAAACACACAAGGTCCGGAACATAAGTGCGGAAACATTTGGCGGTTCCCAACTGTAAAAACCCATCTTCCCACCATTTAGCAAATTCCAATCAGCAGTAAAGTAGATCGAAATAGGAACGAAGACAGGTGCAGAGGAAGACGGAGACAGTAGGGAGATCGAAAAGGGTGTAAAAGGGGAGGTATCGAGAGACACGAGATACAGGCATCAAAGGGACGTGCCTAATGAGATGCACGGCTTGAGACAATAAGTCCGTGCGGCAAGATGAGCCTCGAGCGGCGCCACCTGCCTTACAGCAACAACCCCCTCGTCATAAAGACACTTTCAAAGAACATGTGTCTTCCGCAGATATCTTGGGAGTCCCAGGGTCGCGAAACGGACAGCGTCCGTTGGCTGGCTACTTGAGGGCAAGAGACAAAATGGATGCCGTATCTAAGATGGAACCCGTGGGTACAGATGAAAAACCCACATAACAAACGAATGGTTTAAGTTAGCACAGCGAAACTGCGCATACTTACTAAACTCGTCATTTGCGGTTCATAGATACTAGACTCGACCATATTTGTGCGAGTCGAAAACACCACTTACAATTGTCACGGAACCTCACATTGCTGCAGGTGGAGGATGGCATTGTGGAGACCACCCCTGGCAAGAAATCAAAGGAGGGCACTGTAGGGGGTACACCTGGCAAGGAGGCAAAGGAGGGCACTGTAGGGGATACACCTAGCAAGAAGGCAAAGGAGGGCACTGTAGGGGATACACATGGCAAGAAGGCAAAGGAGGGCACTGTAGGGGATACACCTAGCAAGAAGGCAAAGGAGGGCACTGTAGTGACCAGCCCTGGCAAGAAGTCAAAGGTGGGCACTGTAGGGGGTACACCTGGCAAAGAGGTGAAGGTGGTCCAGAGGCGTAGCCAGACCAAGCGTTCTGCGGGATCCAGCACATCTCCAGAGGTGGTGCCAGTATCTGCACCTGATGTGGGACAGTTGGGGTGTGTGCCAGTTGTGTCATCACCACTTCCGATCAACCCCAAAACAGGGAAGCCATTTCATATTCCCAAGAAGTAGAAGGGCAGCCCCCCCACCTCTCCCACCCACACTGTGTCAGAGGTCTGCATGACTCCACTTCCACGTGCCACTATGCCACCTGGTCCACACAGCCCTCCAGCTTGCAGAGCCACTGTTTGCACCACATCACCTGGGGCTCTGTCAACACAGTCAAGTGGGCCTGCTATCCCCAACACACAGCCAGGTACAAGTCCGCATGACAGCCAGAAGTGAGTTGACATCCCCTTCATACGCCTGTGCCTCATACAGGTGTGCTAGTCCTGAACATTGTTTTGTATATGGGTGTGTTGCTGGCCATGTTGCTCTGCTGTGCTGTACTCTCCCCTATGCAGCCTCTCATGTACTTGCTGGATCACCTACCATGGACACTGGCCCTGTTGCTCTGCTGTACTGGCCTCTCCCCTGTGCTATGGACACTGGCTCTGTTGCTCTGCTGTGTCGTGCTCTCACCTGTGCCTTGGACACTGGCCCTGTTGCTCTGCTGTGTCGTGCTCTCACCTGTGCCTTGGGCACTGGCCCTGTTGCACTGCTGTAACGTGCTCTCACCTGTGCCTTGGACACTGGCCCTGTTGCTCTGATGTGTTGGCCTCTCCCCTGTGCTATGGACACTGGCCCTGTTGCTCTGCTGTGTCGTGCTCTCACCTATGCCTTGGACACTGGCCCTGTTGCTCTGCTGTGTCGTGCTCTCACCTGTGCCTTGGACACTGGCCCTGTTGCTCTGCTGTGTTGGCCTCTCCCCTGCCATGGACACTGGCCCTGTTGCTCTGCTGTGTTGTCCTCTCCCCTGTGCTATGAACACTGGCCCTGTTGCTCTGCTGTGTTGGCCTCTCCCCTGTGCTATGGACACTGGCCCCGTTGCTCTGCTGTGTTGGCCTCTCCCCTGCCATGGACACTGGCCCTGTTGCTCTGCTGTGTTGGCCTCTCCCCTGCCATGGACACTGGCCCTGTTGCTCTGCTGCGTTGGCCTCTCCCCTGTGCGATGGACACTGGCCCTGTTGCTCTGCTGTGTCGTGCTCTCACCTGTGCCTTTGACACTGGCCCTGTTTCTCTGCTGTGTTGGCCTCTCCCCTGCCATGGACACTGGCCCTGTTGCTCTGCTGTGTTGGCCTCTCCCCTGTGCATTGGACACTGGCCCTGTTGCTCTGCTGTGTCGTGCTCTCACCTGTGCCTTTGACACTGGCCCTGTTGCTCTGCTGTGGTGGCCTCTCCCCTGTGCTATGGACACTGGCCCTGTTGCTCTGCTGTGGGGGCCTTTCCCCTGTGCTATGGAAACTGGCCCTGTTGCTCTGCTGTGTTGGCCTCTCCCCTGTGCTATGGACACTGGCCCTGTTGCCCTGCTGTGTTGGTCACTCCCCTGTGCTATGGACACTGGCCCTGTTGCTCTGCTGTGTTGGCCTCTCCCCTGTGCTATGGACACTGGCCTTCCTGTTTGTGTTTCACCTGTGCATGGTATTTAGCATTTTTGCATCATTGTGAGCCTTGCTGTTGTGTACTATTGTTGTACCACTGCATCTGTGCAATATGTGAATAAATACAGTTACTTCTGGTGTGTGTTTTTTCGGTGTCCTTGCTGATTTCAGTTCTGTTTCTGTTCACATTTGATTGCCTGTGCACCATGCTCCATGTATCACTTCAACATTGTAAGGCGCTTTGCAGCCATCATAATTTTGGGCAGGGGTGACAGGGTCTTAAGTCCATTCTGAGCCTGCAAATTGTGTGATTTGTGATGGCTATTTTACCAGGCATGCAGTCATCTTGTTAGTGGTTTGCAGTTGTTGCCTACACTGTTCACATGTCTGGTTGGGGGACACTGCCAGCACAGGGTGTGATGCTGTGCAAATGTATCAAAGCTGGCTGGGATATGTAATGAAGTATGTGTGTGGATTGCTTTCTGTGTGCCCAGCCTTGTATGTGTATGATCATCTTGTGTTGGGACTTGGTCCTGGTGCCATGGCCTACATGAGATGTGTGGTGTTGGATGTAGCAGAGGTGTGCAGTGTGAAGGGTGTGAGTTTGTAGTGGATATGTGTGTGCCCCTGTGTTGTGTGAGACACACATGTGTCACCCAGGAGTTGTATGCCTGTTGTTTGTTTTGTCTTGCCCTGGGTAGTGGATTGTATGCACTTGTGTGAGCTGGTTGTAGTGCACTGTGCTGTGTGTTGGTGTGTCCATGGTGTTGTGTTTAACTCCTCCTTGTTGTGTTTGTCAGTTTGGAGCGTACAAAGTGTGTGAGTTGCACATCAGTGTTGTGTTTGATTGACCCTCAATGTGTCTTGGGTGTTTTTGTGTGAACTGTGTGGCCCTGCTGCTCCACACTGGCATTGTGTTTGTGTTTGTCATGCATTGCAGGCACATGGTGGTTTTGGCACTCCTGTATGACATGGTGTGTGTGGTTTTAGGCCATCCCCTATGTGTGCCACTTGTGCCTGCCCAATGTGGGTGTTACATCCCTCTATTTGTGTGTGGTACACCCCTGACATGTCTGCTACTGACATGCAGGCTGTTTGACTTAGATGTCAGCTTTCCCCTTGGTTTCCATGTGTGTGTGCCTACCCATCACTTCATGTGTGGGCTTGTCCTTTGTGGTGCAGTTCTTGGGCCATAAGTGTTGTTCCACTCTGGACATTGCCCCAATGATTTATGTTTGCTGTCCTTGTGCTATTGGTCATTCTGTAGTGGTCATGTGCACTTCAGCTGTGTGTGCTGGCCAGTGCTCTGGTGGAGGTGGCTGTGCTCTTGTATCCCAGAGTGGTGCATGTGTAGTTGTTGTGTTGGATGTGTGGATGTAGGGTGTGGTATTGCTTCAGTTCCTGGGTGTGGTGTTGTATTTGTGCAGTGCTGATTTGTGGTGTGTGTCAATCATGCCTGTTCTGCAGACAATGCTTGTCGTGCGTGCTGTGTGTATGTGGCCTTGGCATTGCCTGATGTGCATCCCCTGATGTCTTGTGGTGTTTGTTGATTGTGGTTTCATGTGCATCTGTGATGGGTTTGATGTGGCTGTGTGTGTTGGTCCACATGCACTTCTTGTGTGATTTGTGTTATAGTTTGTGTGTTTTGTTCCTGAGTGATGTTGTTGTGTACTCCTGTTGTGTGTGTTCTCCCATTGATTTTCCCCAGTTTGGCTGACAGGGTATGTGTGTTTCTGTTGGAGTTCAGTATGTGTTCCTGTATTGTTTGTGTGTTGTTCTTGTGCAGGCATCGGTTGAGGCATCCCTGTGTGTGTGTTGCGTTTGCGGCTACACCCAGGGTGTGTGTTTGTTTGTGCGTGTGTGTGTGTGCTGGCAAGGATAGTGTGCCTTGAGTGTGTGTGGCAGTGGTGTTGTGTGTTCCTTGTCCTCCACTTTTGCAGTGGCTGTCTCCCTGGTTGTGTGTTGTGTGGTGCAGGGAGTGTGTATTGTGCTTGTTGTTGCAGTCATTGTTGGTGTGCATGGGAGTGCACTGTATGGGCACCTGGCCTGTGGGTTGATTGGGTGTGTTGCTGTGTGGTTGGGGGGTGTGTGTCCCTGTGGTGTTTGTGCCCTGCCCATGCCTTGGATTGGCCTGCCTTGTGCATAGTGCGCATGAGTTGATCGCGGCGGTGACATGACCTGGACTGGGACGTTGCTGCTGGTTTGCGGTCGATGTGTGTCCCGGATGCTGAGGGGTACCTTGTTGTGAGGTGGGTGATGTGTGGTTGCCCATGTGGATGTGTTGTGTCCTCCAGCAGGGTGTCTGTGTGGTGATTGGACCCTGTATCGGCCTGTGTGTTGTGTGTTGCATATGTGTATTGGCGTACCTGCGCGGCATCCACGGCGTCCCATCTGATGATAGTGTTGTAGGAGAAACATCACCGGATGCATATGGAGGGCTGGGTTCATGGCGGTCAGGACCGGGTATCGGCTATCTTGCTCCGCTGTCGAGTTTCCACCTGCTCAGGCTGGACGGTGTCTCTGCTGCGGTGCGTCTGCTTGTTTGGGCCATCCTAATTTGCCGAGCGGGGCGGACGTCATTCAGCAAGGTGGAAAGTCTCGATTGGCTCTCGCCGCCGCGGTGGCGGGCGCACTTTGATGGCGGTGCTCGTCGCTCCGCGGCGGACGGGAAATGACCTATGTTTACCTATCCATGTGGTGGACGTGATTTCTGCTGCTTGCGGGCGGAAAAAGCTGTTTTTCCGCCCCGCCAACACCGCGGTGGTGCCACCGCCAGACATCCTAATGGACCCCATAGTTTCCATTATTTTTATTATTACATATTACTTTGTTATGCAGGTGGAAATGCATGTTTTTTAAGTGGAGGGGATCATTTTAAAAGAAGAATTCATGTTTGAGAATCTGATGCATTTAAACGTTTTAAAAGAAATGATATGCAATATTTATTCGTTACATTTTTCTTAACATTTTCTTTTCCATGATTTGGGTTACCTCAAATGTCACTTTTTTTAAAAACATACATGGGGTTGGATCGATTCATAGACTTTGATGTGGCTTTTAGGGGTTTTGGGGACAATATTTTTGCAATCTCAGTGTTATTTTGAATTCCTTTCTACATCGGAATTTGTATTTCTGGTCAAGGAATCTTCACAACTATATTGTAAGTATATTTGTATTATTTTTTTGCAAGTGGATATGTTGGTTGAGACGCAATTTACTTTGCTACTCAATAAAATTATGATTTCATCAATATAATATCATGATTTTTTGTGATGTAATTCTAAGAAATGAATTGTTTTTGTTTTTGTAGCATTGTAATGTTGGGGATATTATAAATGTAGATTTTGTAAATGTTATATTTTAAAAAATTAATGTTTCTCTATACTACAATCTTATCCTATCATACGTTTCTATGTATTCCCCATATAGAAAATATGTAAAAATAAGGAAATTAATATATTTACTTCATTCTACATATGCAATTATTAGTGTATGTTTATGTTTCATGTATTACAGAATCAAATACAGTAAATTATGTTTGATTTAATTTTACAAATATTTATTAAGTAAACTCATTTTACTTTTGGCTTGAGTGCTTATGTTATTTTACTTTGATGGATTATCAAGTTCTGATGGAGTAGGTGAAAGTAATGTTTGGACTGTGATTTCTAAGTAGTGTAATCCTTAGTTGTTTTCGTAAGTTGTACTTTTGGCGCTAATATTTCATGCATTTGTCTAGTTTGTTTGCAATGTTTAGTGCTATTTATAAAACCTATTTTGTAGTGTTTAAAGTGGTGCCACATTGTAATAGTCCAATATGCAATTTACAACCTCAGGCCAGCAATCTCTGCCTCTCCTGACTTTTCTGTATGGAGATCTTCATCCGGGTGGCAAAGATCTCGGCAACCGCAGATATAGGATTTATCAGCAAATGTGAGAGGGAGAAGGAAGAGTGTTGGAAAAGTGGGAAATACTTAGTGCCACATGGGTGGGGTACATGGAAGTTTAAGAAGTTCCTTCCCTTTGTAACTCAGGAATTGTGACAATTTTCTAGGTTTCAGGAAGCTTCTGAAAACATGTCTCTTTAAGCAGTCCTACGCATAGGAATTGTACTTCTGTCTCCTTGAAAATAGCATCAAGAAACCTATGGGTGTACGTGCGCTCTAAAAATAGTTATTAACATAAAATAACATAACATAACATGCAAATATAAAAACACACCCACAAAAGAGTGAGTCAATTACTATTCACAAAATCAAATTCTATTTGTGCTACAGCTTTACTGCTGACAGCACAGGTTGCTCAACACACCCTAATAGACATTAGTGGAGGCAAAGAACAACTAACACATTGGAAACCAGGAAAATATTTGTAATCACGTTTACCAATTTTTATTTATATATATTTTTAATTTTCTAACTTTTACACATACATAGTTAAAAACAGTATTGCAGCAATGCTCAAATGGCATGCAATACACCTACTAATGGGGTAGGGGTTGGACAGTCAGTAACCCACCACCCATCTACCAGGGTAACTCAGTACAACAGCAAACAATCCCAAAGAGGTACACAACATAAGAAATTATGTCACAAACCAACAAGCATTTTTGGTTCACTATGGCAACAGATAACGTTGATGCTTGAGGGGGAGAAAGAGAGTTTACAAGCATAGTATCAACATATATGAAATGTCCAGATACACAGTCACTGCCAGATACAGTTTTTCACCTATAGCGATCCTTGATAGTCTTTCAAACTCGGAACAAAAGCTTGATCACCTACAGCCCCTGCCAAACTATATCTATTTCTTGACCATTGGGCCTTTTCATTGGGTCTATCGGGACACCATGTATATTTTACAGGCAGCCGAATGAATCTTGATGCTTGCAACAGGTACAAAGATGCATCACCTGCAGAATGCAACACTGTATTGCCATGCCAAAGTCATTGGAGGAAAGGCAACGGATGGCAAGGAAACTTCATACCATTGCACTTTTCTTTTAGAAGGTGTAGTATTAAAATGTTTTCAAATTATGGCAGAAATGTTTTTCAAATATTGGCAGAACAAAACAATTCCAGAAAATGTATGTTTTATAACACATTATCATGGCAATGGGTAGTTTAATGTGTGACCTTGTATCTCGATTTCTTATTTAAAGTTGATATCTTATCATAAAGTTATTGTATTTACAAGAAGCATTAGATATATGGATTCATCATTTTTTCCTTTTGTCTAGGTTTCTTTTCGGTGGAAAGAGTTGGCCAAACAATCCAAGAGCAGGACCCGTAATGAAGAAGCACAAGATCCATGGTTGCTGGGTGGGGACATAAACCTACTCTCATGGGTGAAGAGAAAACATCTTTCCATCAGGACCAGTGGCGTCACTAGGGGGGTGCGGGGGGTGCGGACCGCACCGGGTGACACCAGCATGTGGGGTGACACCGTCAATTCTATGTCTCTGCTACGATTATTGTCCAATTAAATTTTAGCTATAATACGATGTCAGCGTCCGGACGTCGATGACGTTCGAAACGTCACTCACGTGACGTGGCTGCTCCCAGACCCGCTGTTTTAATCAGCCCGCGCTGCCCTCGCCCACCACTACACGTGCTTAAAATGTAAGCACTGCCACTGCCGTTTCTTTGTCTAGGCGGTCCATCGTCACCACCAGCAGCAGGTAAGTAAGCGCCTCGGGGTGGAGTGGGGGCAGGGCGGAGCGCGACTCCTCTCAGGTGCAGAGGCCCGGACTGTGTGCAGCCGAAGCTGCCCGTCACAGTCTGCACCAAAGCAAGCAATGCACAGGTGTGAAAAGTGCACCTGGGCTCCCTCGTGCGTGAGAAGCCCCTTCCTCAGATAACAGAACAAGCAACCTCTCACAAAGCGCCTCGGCGCCGTGGAGAGTACGCGCTATATACACACATGCCCGCTTAGCATGCATCATACATGCAGCATTTGACCAGGACTAGGGTGGTCGAAGAGGTGAGGGGTGGGGGTTACTTATCTTGGTTAGTTTGTGTGTGAAGACCAAGACCATGAATAAGCTCAGCGGCATATTTCCAAATGTTTGTTTTGTATAAAAGCAGTTATATACATAGAAAGGGTGTTCTCCCAGAACAACCAGTCCTTCCTTCCTTCCACGCCCCCCAGGCAAAAGAAGGTACAACTTCAAGAAGACACTCTTCTGTCACACAGCGGCTACTGCTGGCTTAAACGCCTCTGGGCGCTAGGGCTTTAGTGTCTCCTCGTAGACTCTCTGTCACTGATATTCTTTGTGTCTTTGTGGACCTGGGTTAGGTGCACAGGGATTGGTGATGGCCTACATGGATTTCACGAGTGACAGTAACGTGTTTTCCCAATATAATCGGGGCGAGAGATGCCAGAACATTAAAAGAGTCATTTAACCATAACATTGACCTTTGTGATACAGTGCACGCATTTTGCACTCTCTATAACTCTCTAAAACGAATTGTATTGTCTGCGGGATATAAATAATATTTCCTTTCGGTCACTGATTGCAGGCTATCCTTTTCCTCCAGGAGCCGTTTTATTATAAAATGTGAGGCATTCTTCCGGTGCGTGGTTGATTTGTAAGGTATTTCTGCGGGTTAGGAAAATGCTGCGTCGATTGGTGTGCAACCTCTGCAGAGTAGTGTGTGTTCTTTCAATTGTGGCTCAGCATATCCTTTGCAGGTGCTGAAAAAAGGAGTACCATCGTAACAGGCGATCCTAGCACCTTGCGCAGCTGCTTTCAAACGAGCTGCGTACAGACTACAGAGGTGTGCCTGGTAACGTAAAACACAGAAACACCCCAGATATATAAAAAAAAAAAAATACAGGGCCCCCTGGGGCATGCGTCGTTTTCCTCCATAGCTCCTTGCACCCAAGAGGCAATTGATGCACTCGGGATGGCGATCAGACATACTGACCATGCAGTGGACCGACCACCCCCCGCAGCTTCCATATGCAATAATATGTGTGTTTAGTGTCTCGCCCCCTTTATACCTCAACTTACTGTCCCCCCCCCCCCATTGCCCCTGCCCCCCACCAAGCTTGAGGGTCTTCTTGTTTAGGTCGTTTGCCAGGCCCCCTGAGAGGAAACCGGGAAATCAGGTGGCAATTGGGGCCCCAAACCTTGAATAGATTTTCCAAAAAAACAGGGATCATTCTGCCTAGCGCACACTGGTGTCCCAAAGGATCGTGCATTATCCGAAGTAATATGTGTGCGATTCTGAATATATGTAAATTAAATGTGCACCCCCCCTACTTTACAGCCTGCTGAGAACTGTCAAGTACATGTTCCCTTTAATTTGGTTTTAACTGCACGCCCCTCCCCGCCCCAGACACCACACCGTTGAGCTAGTCTTACTTTGCAGCAAAATGTACCCCCAAATAACTCAAGTCTGATCGGTGTCATAATAAAAATGGGAGTATTTTATGCAGTGACACCACATGCACAATTGCCCGCACGAGATTCACGAGTGCGCGTTGTTAATACGTAACTGAATGTTGTTAGTTATTCAAGCACTGGGAGGGTTGCCCGCTCAGTCGGTGCCATCGGAGGCAGACAGATCTGTGCAGCAAGCGCACAACCCACCATGCTATCTGTGCGGCGAGTACTCTAATAGGGAACCCCAGCCTGCAGGACATAATTTAAAAGGGGCAAATTGCTATTTTGTGTTTTCTTATGGTACCACTTCGCTTAATGGTGTGACAATCTAAGCACTTCTACAAATGATCTTTGATTATTAACGTTTATAATCAGTATAACAAGTTTGCAGGGGCCAAAGAACAGCAACTCCGAAACCGAAATGTACCTTTATTTTGGGGTTAATTTTACTCCCAAGGTGGGATTTTTTTAATTTAGGTTTATTCAGGGGGGGAGTTCTGTGGAGCAGGAGGGCGCACATACAGACCACAGAGTGGAGACTGGGTGCGTTGGGCACAGGGTGGCGCGCTTCATATTGCACTGCAGAGATCATGATGGGTAGGGTGCATAGATGGGGGAAACAAGACTGATGAGAGGGGGTGGGCAGAAGGCGATAGTGGGGCTGCTGAAAGGGTATTTGTGGGCTGAAACAGAGGACAAACTGAGTGCAGAGGACAAACTGGGACTGCTGGAGGGGTGTGGGGGCTGGAGGTAAGAGGAGGGGCACACAGGGACTGCTCAGAGAGTCTGGCCATGGGAACTGGGAATGGGGTACGGGTAATATGGGAAGACGGGTGTGCAGAGAAAGGAAGTGACATGGGGTAAGTCGTGAGGGGGTGACACCATGAGTTACCCGCACTGGGTGACACCAACCCTAGTGACGCCACTGAGGGAGACTGCAATTGTCTGGAGAGTAACTCACTCTGCTACCAAATGAATCCAGGCTGAAATTGTAGAGCTCAATGAGGAGGAGGAAGAAATGACCTTCACAGGATGGATAGGAACTTTTGGCCCAAACCTAGGACACAAACCTTTACTTTCCACCTCTGTTAGGGGATGGATTAATATTATTATTCATATGTGGACAGTTTACATTGTTTTATACATTAAAATGTCTTTATTACGACTTTTATTTACTGTGTGTATGGCCTTCTTATGTTTATGTTAGGCCTACTTGTTTAGTTATGCTTTGACAGAATTTCCCCTTTTTAATAAACTATGTTCCAGATGTTTCTAGCTTGTTGTAATAGTTTCTCAATTTTTGCATACTAATTTTTCCCATCCGAAGAAATATATTGTAGTTAATTGTACTCATTATCAAGGACTGCCCCTAATACTAAAAAAAATATATGCATATATACATATTTTTGCAAATCTAATACAAAAGAAACCTGATGTGTAGATTTTCTTTCATGAGTAGGTATGCACGTAGTTGTATGTAACTGTATTAGATTAGTGTGAAATAACAAAGTATGTAGATTTTGTAGCACAATACCTTGATATGTAAAACATACACTAGTACTAGCAGCAAACATATTAAAGCACATACAAATGAAAGTTAAGTGGTATCAACTTTTATTCACAAAGGAATTTACAGGTTAAGAGTGTAAATTATTTCTGAATGATGACTAAACATGTACTGCAAATTTTGTGTCTGAGTGAGTGAAGTGTAGTAAATCAATCATAACAATTTGGAAAATGGTGATAATGTCCAAAGGGAGGGTCATCCCCATCTCTGTTGCATGTGAGCTTGTGGCTGTAGTGGAGATTGTGGAGGTGAAGTATGGGCAAAGGTCAATGCAATATTAATGAAGAACCATCTGCATCAGAACCCTAGCTTCCGAGGCTCTCTAGGACACACTCATTTATATGAGACAGTGATGAATGTATGTTGATCTGTTGGTTTTTTGTTACTTCCTCCTAGACCTTTGCTAAATTGTAAAGCTTTCTGGTACGCCGGTGGTCATGTTTGTTCTATATAAAACCTTTTAAAATAAATAAAAATAAAAGAGTTGGTAGTTTTAGGTTAGAGCACCTCAATTAATATCAGGGTTTGTAGTTAGAGTGGGCTTAGCAGGTTGTTGAGGTGCTTCAGTTGAGCCCTGTGCATGACTTTGTCTCTTCGAATTGACATTTGCACATCTTTGTTATTGCCTTTAATATCTACATGGCCAGAGTAAGTTGCCTTGAAATCTTCTCCTTCAAAAAAGGAAGGTGTCCATGTGGCCATTCTTGATAACATTTCTCAATGTTCTCTATCTGTCAAGCATCTTAAGGATTCCTCCGAAGACGATTCATAGTCTCATGCAGGCTCATACCAAGCACAAGCACTGCTACTACAGTGAAAACGGCCTGACACCTGTTTTTTTGTGTAGCAAGGCTGGCTGTGCAATAGAAAACATGGGACTACTTTATTACTCTTAACACTGCTATATTCAGACTAGCACTAGCTAGAAAAATGCTTCAAATGCTAATTTCCGGAGATAAACAAATTCCAACTTAATGCTAACATCTAATGTTGTCTAACTATTTAGGAAATAGTGACTTTAAAAATACACTATTTTTGGGCCTAAAGACTCTAGTAGCATGTTAGAGTTAATCCCCAAATGTTGCCTGGAATCTGCTGGCCCCCTGCAAGGAGGTGAGCATGGTTCCCAAAGAAAGGGAACAAAAAGGCCTTGGGTGGGAGGAGGTGTGACTTCATCCTGATGGCCTTGGGTCAGTTGCGGGCAGCATGGCTCGTGGGTGGGGGTTCAGGCGTGATGGAGGTGCGGGGGGATTGTGGTTACACACAGAGGGCATAAAAACTTACCTCGAGGCAGGGTCCTGTGTCTTCTCTGCTCCTGCTCTCTGGCCTCCGACAGGAACAGGAAGCCAAGCTCCCTCCTCTAAGCCAATCACAACACTGCAATGCAAGTTGTGATTGGTTTGAGCGGCGTGACACTGCGCTCAGCCAAGGGCTGGAGAGGTGGGCATGTTCTCCAATGCATTTAGTCCGATCCTGTGCACACGTATACTTGTGGTTTGAAAGTTCAATCGAAAGTCGAAATCAAAGCCAGTAAGTCTTTTGTAAGAATTCTTATTCCTTATTCCAAAGAACACCACAAGATCCAGCCAACACGTGTTTCATCGTTGGGTAATAACCCTCGACTTCTTCAGGGTTGTATGGCTACCCAACAATCAGTTCTATGCCTAGTGCACGGTTATACTTCCGACCCAGCTAGGCCTTTCCAATTGAGTATTAGTTTGTCCAAAAT
Organism: Lissotriton vulgaris; assembly: GCF_964263255.1. Classification (NCBI taxonomy): domain Eukaryota; kingdom Metazoa; phylum Chordata; class Amphibia; order Caudata; family Salamandridae; genus Lissotriton; species Lissotriton vulgaris. Next base: position 1,961,525,844 of record NC_141689.1, on the reverse strand, counting down.
AAGGAATGCCCATCTTTAAAGTTGAAATTATAGTAACAAGATTTGTAGCAGTATGTATGGCACAGTTAGCAACAGCAAATAGTATCCTTCAAATCTAAGGCGAGTACGCTTATCCTCATTCAGTAATCAGGCCAAGTATGCCACGACCTACAGCGAGTAAGCTAGTCTCATTCCCACTGCCTGTGAAGCGTTCTGACCAGAGCATTCTTGCCTTATTACCCCAACGACGAAACACGTGTTGGCTGGACCTTGTCTTCTTTGGAATAAAGAATGCGAATTCTGACAAAAGACTTAGGGCCATATGTATGAATAACATTTTTAGTCGCAAACGCTGCGAATCGCAAATAAGCAGCATTTGCGACAAAAAATTCGCAAAACAGGATGTATTAGGAAAATCACATCGCAAAATTAAGGAATTGCAAAATTTGCGATTCCTAAATTTTGCGTATGCATTTAAGGAATCGCAAATTGTGATTCCTCAAAGGCTATGCAGCAAGCACTCAAGCTTTGCGATTTCTCCTTAAGAAATCGCAAATTACCACCAACTTCAAGTTGGTGGTAATTTGCGATTTCTTTCACAAATACACTTTTTGGGTAGGGTTAAGGTGCTATGTGGCGCACATACATACCCTCAGGGCATGCATGTGCGCCATATGCGCACACATGTTCATTTCAGGGGTGCATCAGGGTGTCCTTATGACACACTTGCACCCTTGAAATTATTCTCAATTTGCGATTCTCAAATTGTGAATCGCAAATTGAGAATGACTTCCCATTCATTCCTATGGGCCTCCTGGCCCGCAGAAATGAATCGGAAAGTATTCCTTAATTGCTATTTCGCAATTTGCTAATTGCAATTAAGGAATACTAAGAAAGCGCAAAAAAATTGCAATTTTTTACATACATCCCTTTTTGCAATTCTCAAATAGCGATTCTCAAAAAATCGCTATTTGAGAATCACAAATAGGGATTTTCATACATATGCCCCTTACTAGCTTTGATTTCAACTTTGAATTGAACTTTTAAACCACACGTATATGTGTGCACAGGATGGGACTACATTCATTTGGACCTATTGGTCCCTCACCTGTTGCACCATTTTAGTTTGTATGCTGTGCTCTAAATTACGATACTTTGCAGTAGCCATATTTTCCTGTGTGAATGAATACCCCCTTTTTTTGATGGTCATGTTTTCCAATGCAGCCTGTATGAAGAAGGGGAAAGTGAGCTTGACTGGTTTGGACAGCCAGAGAGGGCCGACTAAACAGTCATTGTGCACTCAGGAGTGGTCAAACCACTTCTCCCCTGCTCTGTAATCAGAGCATCCCCGTCCCCCAGCAAATGAAACATAAAATGTTAATAACTAAAAGTTATTACCATTTTATGGTTTTGCTTCTAGCACTGCGGAGACTCGCAACAGCGTGTGGGATATGCTCACCAACTACACAAGCTTCAAAAGGGTAACCCCTGTCAAATGCAGAAGTAACTTCCATGTATACTTGCCCTTTTCATTATCCAGACACTCAGGATTGCACTAATCTCAGAGGGTAGAAGCCTTCATCTTATTGCTCAGATTTAACTCTCCTATTTTCCCTGTTGAAAAGATTTTAACTTCCAGAAAAGTTTCAAAGTCTGCATGTTGAAGAACTTCACCAAGGCTGACATTTAACAGCATCCAAACCCTGGCGAGATCTTCCTGGATACAGATTACAGACTTCACCAGCTTGAGGCTTTCCTGCCATCACCAGGGCCGGACTGGGAACCAAAACTGGCCCTGGCAAAGAACTCAGCCGGTCCCCCTAGAAGCGTCTGCCCACCCTATTGCCCCCCGGAGAAAAGCTCAGTACCCGCTATGGCCAGTCCGGCCATGGCCATCAACAATGACAGCTCCAGGTTTTCCACTAGAGTAGATATTCACACCAAAGATTCGTGCTTCAGCAGGCCTTGTTGGCGAACTCTGCTTCAGACGCGCCCTGCAACCCAAGCTGCGAAGATCTATTGACAAGGACTTTCCTCCAGAAAATCTTCCAAATCAGAAGATAAACTTTTCTCCACCCTAGCGGCCCACCGGGGAAACGCCTAGTGCCCGCTATGGCCAGTCCGGCCCTGGCCATCAACAATGACAGTGCCAGGTTTTCCACTAGAGTAGAGATTCACACCAAAGATCTGTGCTTCAGCAGGCCTTGCTGGCGAACTCTGCTTCAGACCCGCCCTGCAGCCCAGGCTGTGAAGATCTATTGACAAGAACTTTTCTCCAGAAAATCTTCCAAATCAGAAGATAAACTTTTCACCATTACAAACCTGGTCCCTGTAACCGACTGTCAGGAGCTCATGGTCAGCCTTAACTTTTGACATGGACCCGAAATGACTCAATCAGATAACCACGATTGGTGCTTTACAATTTTATGTGCTATTTTGACTTACAACTTCTAATCTCCGGTTCTCTATTTCGGATTTCTGTCATTTTGGTGTCTATTCTTTCATTAAACTTTAGTCTATTTTTATGAATTGGAGTTAGATTTTTCTTCTTTTTTGTAAACTTCTTTTTAAATGTTTTGGTACTGAGGAATGCTTCACATAGTTCCTTAAATCAAAGTCTATCTGCTTTGTGCTACAGCTACCAAGTGATGATCTGAGGTTTAAATTATTAAGACCTAACTGGAGCGGGAATAGAATTGTGGCATTGTTACCTAGTATAGATTCTCATCCCCTCCAACTAATATTCCACCTCCTGACAGCAGGCAAAATTGAATAATCAACCATTGGCAATGTTGGTGAATACCCTCAATGTGATGACTTTGTAGTGTACACCCCCACACTGCTTCCATGTGAACAGCCATGACTACCATTACATTGGATATCAATACATCTAAATGACAGGCTTGTGAAGCTACAGAGAGCAAATAAGCAATGCTTGTCAAAATTATGATTCATGGTAAAATTAGTCGTAGTATTAATAGTACTTATACTAGTAATAATGTGTTCCTACCACTGATGCTAAACTTGTGCCTGTAGATATTCTGCGTTATATGTAATTTTTCCACTTCATAATTTTCATCTTTTGATCCTGATTCTTTAATCAGGTTCTTTCGTTTGTGCTCGAAGGTGAAACAGTTCTACGCCAAAGTGAAATGTAAGTCTACAAAATGTTTTGTGAAAAGGGCCATTTATGAACAACTAATTTAGAAGCATGTCATGCAAATTGTTTAGTGGTTACCTCCATGATTGATTCTGCGTCTGGTGTTCGCTCAAGTGAAATGACACAGTGCGGGGATACCAAAGACATTACTACAGTTGAAGGTCCTGAATACCAATGCAGAAGTAGTGAGCAGAGGCTCAGACGGGGCCCCTACACAACCCCACCCCTCCCACAGCTCCAGGATAGCAATGTTCCCACTGCAGTCCCAGTCCCAGAGCTTGCTCTACACTCACATCTCACAGAGCTAAATGGTGTGCACACACTCCACCTGCTTACATTTTCCCTTAATTCCAAGTCAACCAGTTAATTCCCAATTCCTTGGATTTTATATAGTAATGGCAGGTTTTAAGAATGAAGATTCCGGCTGAAAACAATAATTTTGGACCTGTATGCTCCTTACTTTAATAAGGGATAACGCTGATTTGTAATACTAGGGAATGCACCGAAATATATTCCAATACAATTTTAAAACTATAAACATGGAGAAAATACACATATTCGATATGCAAATGCCAGTCTAAAATATACATGCTGCTGGTTAAACAAGAAACCCAGTGGATTATTTGGCTCTTTGTTTGCTTTTTTTTTTTATTTTATAAGAGAAGAAACTGACTTAGGCAGCAATGAACGGAGAAATAGATTTATTTAGTAAAGGGAAGTTACTTCAAGAACAAACGCCGTTTGTTATAGAGGCTCCAAGAGCAGATGCGTCAAGATTAGGAGTCCTCACAAGTTGTGTATGCCAACTTTTGGGTGTTAAATCACCCTCAGTATATAATATAAGTTTTATAGTTTTGTTTTTACAACAAATTACTGTGCAAGTAAAATATGCCAAAAGGGCATGGTGACCCCTCTAATTCTATAACCCCTCTTTTATTAGTCTATTAAGGTTCTGTAGCAGATGTCTGATGACAGTGCCTGATAATTCTAGTATATTATAAAAAGAGAATTTATATATCGTGGGATGAAGAGACATAGGAGGCAATGACCCGTATTTCCTGGACCAAGATGTTAGCTAAGATTCCGATCCGTTTTTGCTTTTACAGAGTATTCAAAAGTTTTAGAAATATTGTTAAACCGTACATTACTCAAAACACATATGTACTCATAGTCGAATGTATGCACAGATGTTAATTTGCACAAAATGATACACTGCATAGATACAAATGTGTTAGGGCCTATTAACAAAGGCATTTTTGATATATGTAAAATAGTACTCCAAGTAGAAATACAAAGAACTGTGCCACTTCTAGTTTAAGAGGTTGGGAGATTCGGGCTCAGCCCTTGAAGGAATATAAAAGTCTGCAAAAGAATACTTTTTTAGCAGGTGTGGCTGCCACAGATAACAACGGTATGGCAGGGGTGGGGACGGTGGGTGATGGCGGAAATTGACTGACGACCAAATAGGTAAAGTAATATAAAAAATACAAATAAAACACTTACCTTGTGCTTGCCGCATCCCCAAGGTAAGTGGTTTCATAAATTTTTTATCTTACTTTCTCTATCCCATAGCCAATCGACTCCCCCCTCCCTGCCCCGCCCAACCGCTGTTACATGTGCCCGCCGCGCCTGTTCTTTAATACTACTTCCTGCACTTAAATATACTTTTGTGAATCAGTTCAAAGCATGCATCTGTCAAATTCTGGATTCTCTTAATAGTTGCCTTATTGCAGTGAACAATTAGGGCTCAACATTATTGTAACACCTTGTTTTCCAGTTATTTATTCTTGTAATGTAATTATACAAGCTAAACCTCACAGTTCTCAACAATGCAAACTATGACTATATTTTTGCTAATGTGCACTCCTCCATAAGGCACCTGCAAAGGAGAGAAAACATGAAACTTGCAATGCCTTTACTAAAGAAAATTCACATGGTGAAGTGTCCATTGAGCATTGCTGAATGTGTGTCTCTTCCCATTTGTGGTTTGTGTAGTAAAGAGTTGCATATAGTTAGGGAATGCTGGGGTAAGAAGGAAGAAACCGCCAGATTCATTAAAGAAAATAGCGCTCGCAAAGGGCCAGATTCTGAGAATCTGGCCCTTTGCGAGAGCGATTTTTGTATTTGGGATTCAGCATCCCAAATGCAAAAATCGCTATTTGCTAATTCGCATATTTGCGAGGATTTACATTTAAGGAATCTCTATTTGAGATTCCTTAAATGTAATTCATAATCCATTTTACAATTGCGAAATCGCAATTTCGGGCCGCAATTTACCGCGAGGTCAAACCTCGTGGTAAATTGCGAAAACTCAGAAAAATGCATTTAAATGCATTTTTCTGAGTTGCACGTTACACACACACATGTCCTTTGGACATGTGTGTGTGCAACTCCTGTGTTAATTTCCATTGCAGGGGTGCTACAGGGTGTCCTTTGGACACCCCTGGCACCCTTGTACTCGCAATCTCATTTGCGATTAGCTAATTGCTAATCGCAAATGAGGAATGACTCCCCATGCATTCCTATGGGCCTTTTGGCCCATAGGAATGCATGGGGAGTTATTCCTTATTTGCGATTAGCAATTAGCTAATCGCAAATAAGGAATCAGTGGGAATCACAATTAATATTGCGATTCCTACATGAATACCGTTTTGCGAGTCTCAAATAGCGATTCCTTATGAATCGCTATTTGAGCCTCGCAAAACGGCCCGTTCATGAATCAGGCTGCAAGTTCTATTTTCATGTGTAAGTGAGTGATGGTGTTAGGCAGGATGTACTTGATCTAAGCTCATGATGGTGTCCTACTTGAGGAGCACATTTAAGGAACAGAGGCCCTTAGAAAATATTCTTTCTAAGTCACAATTCAGCAAAACAGAAGCTAGGGTGGTCTTTCTTTGACCTTTGGAGAGTTGTATGTGCAGTAGTAGCAAATATGAATCAGTTGGGTGATTCTTTCCTTGTCGCAAATGGCTGGCGTTAAAAGATGGGAGGTGGTCTGGTAAAATGACTTTGCTCTGACTCTACTGGCTTTGAATTTGTCCTTCTAATTCAACTATATTCTCTCTTCTCAAACAGTGTGTCAAAACAAGGCACAACCTCTGGGACTCTGCCAATAAATAGTTTAATGAAAATATTCTTCAAATGCAGATGTCTTCAGTCCATAAGTCTCAAACTCTAAGTTTATCTTAACACCCAGTGTGAGACAACATTATGGATCCTGTAGGCATGTTCTAATGTCTAAAGGTAAATGCATTCTTAATTTTTCATCTTTCAATAACTGAGTAAATTCAGTATACTGCTGGGGATTGTTTCACCGTGATGATCAGAGTCAGCATGCTACAGTTCACTAAAACATATTATTCATTTCTAGGGATATAGTAAAGCAAAATAAACCCTAAAAACATTGGAACAAAGAAAATAAGTTGTTTTAAATTTGGTGTTTTTTGTCTTTACTGTGAAATACACAAAATATTGGTTCTGCTGATGTAAGACAGAAATAGTGTGGGCAGTATTAAAAGTGAGTCAGAATGTTGTCAGTTCAATTGAATGCCTAACAACCATTCATTTTGGAAAATAAGGAAAGAACAGCTTCAACAACTTAACCACCCCCGAATAATATCACAATTATACCCGTGATGAAAAATATGGACTGTTTTGCAATATCAGTGGTGTTTTTAACCATCATGACCACATACATCCCTCTTCCGTAGCACCAGTCCATGTCTTAAGTCCACCACAGATGCAAAATGTGGGGTCACAACTCCGCCTCACTCCTGTACCTATAAAGTGTCCTCCTTCCTCTAGAGGAAAATAAGATTGAACAACTTCTCGGCAGATTCTTGCATTTCTGAAATTGTTACTTCCTGATTAACTTTGAACTTGTGATGGCAGAGCTAATGCCAGAGTTAATGGCAATAACATATATTAATCTTAGTGAGAGTCTTGGAACATTTTTCCTCCACATAACAAACGTATTTCGCAGTTAAAGTCAAGTTCATCTACCATTTAGGATTATCCATATTTATTATGAGAGCACTACTAAAATAATCCTCACAACACTAAGTCAATTGATAAAGGAGGAGGATACATTGTCATCTTTTCAAAGGGCTGTGACGTATCCACAATACATCATATCATTGTTCTGCTCCACATTGTGTGTAAATATGCATTCCATAAGCAAATAAAACTTGCGCAACCTTTTACACCTTCATATCCCTCTTTGACCTGGTAAATAGAGAGAAGCAAAAGTGAGCCAAGCTAAAAGATTCCATCAATTGCCTTGTCCCTGAAACATTGTGTCAGATGTGGAAAAGGGAAGCAGGAAGACACACACCAAGTCTAAGATATGACAACTATGAAGCATGGTCACTTCTTCACCCCTTTACTGTGTGCCTCTAGATAAACGTACTGTTTAACTAAGACATTGAAGGTGGTGGAACACCTCTAGAAAAAGTCAATTATGAATTCGGATTGGGGAGTGCTGTCTTGAAAGAATTAAGAAAGGGCAAATACTTAGGGTGTTAAGCTTATCAATACACCGAGTTGAAAATTCCATACTGAACATGCAGGAGACAAATTCATATGTTCTGAAAGAAATCATTGGAGCATCTTCTTGTCCCAGGCATACAATGTAATGTCAGCCAAACATGGAAGTACCATGCCAGATGGTCTGGTCAACTGTGGTGCAAAGATGTGATCACTGTCAAGATAAGGGTGAGTGTGCTGCTGTTGCTCCTAAAGTGTTTCCCATCGATAGCTCTCGCCGAAGGTCTCATTCACTAAGCTGCACTAGAATGAATCCAGAAAAGCCTACACCAATATGGCACTAAACAAAGGTATCAGAGCTCACATTCAGCAGAAAGAACGCATGGGCACAGTTGGAATTTCTTATTACAGCATAGATGCCTTCTATGGTCAAGGAATATGTGTTAGACCTGTCAGCCTTAGGGTGGTCTCCCCTAAATTATTTTGCCTACTTACCTTCAATTTTTGCTGAAATTCGTTTTTGTTGTCCTTAGGTCTCTGTGCACATTGCTACTGCTAACCAGTGCTAACGAACTTGTGCTCACTCACCTAAACACAGTTTTAGTGGCATATACTTAATTGACATATTTAATTTGCTTATAAGTCTCTTGCACATTGGTACACTATATACCCAGGGCATGTAAATTAAATGCTACCAGTGGGCATGCACCTCTGATTGCGTCACCCACTTATTTAGCACTTTAATATGTGTCCCCGGTCTGCTAATGCCGCCTGAATGCAGTTTTAAACTGCCATGTCACTTGGCATTTAAGCCTCCTAGGCAAGCCTTAAACTCCCCTTATAACATATAAGTCAACCCTGAGGTAGGCCCTAGGGAGTCCATGGGCTGGGTGCTGTGCAATAAAGAAGTTGGACATGCACTTTTAAGTTTTACATGTTCTGCTAGTGAAAGACTCCTAAATGTGTTTTTACTACTGTGAGAACATGAGAGACTCCTCGATACATTTATTATGCTGTAATTCCTAAGTGGGAGCAGGTAGATATGGCAGGATGGGGGGTGGAGTGGAACATAGCCCCACTTACACCTGTATACCCTGTGTTCTGCTTTCACACAAAGGGCCTAACAACCCTATATTGTAACTTCAGCCAGCTTTGAGCAAGAGCAAGGGAGTCAGAAAATTCCATGCACTTCAGAGAACGTTTACAGAAGCTTTTCCTACCTTTCACAAGAAGGGCTCCAAATTTTAAAAATAGAACCTTCTGACATAATTTTCAGTTCACTACTGGACCTGCCGAAGGACTCTGAGATGACTGTATCCAGCTGTGACATTGCCAAATGGCTGCTGTACCTGGAAGACCTGCATTTGCTGACTAGAGCCTGCCTTGAACTCTCAGAGTCCAGCCCTGCTGTTGAGCCCTGCATCTTCACCTGTACCCAAGATTGCCAGAAGTATCTCCAAAGGCTAGTTTGCTGGCCTCCTGTTCAAAGCCACAGACATAAAAGGCTCCCACCATCCTGAACCTGCACCCGGACACTGCCTCAGTGAGCCCTGCATCCATGGTTGGAATGCTAAAGATGCCCAGATGGCTAATTCCCAAAACTGAGGACTTAGAAACAATTTGGCCATAAACTGCTCTGAGAACCAGGAGAAGACTGGGACCAATCTGCTCATCTATCCGCCCGAGGTGCATTGCCGGTTAGATTGACTTCGCTGTTTCTCCTACCACGTTCATCTCCGCAGCAGAACATCCTTTTCAGTGGTTCTTCGCTAAAGGGGTACCAGACCTCATGGAACTCTCTTCAAATACAGCCCTCTGACTCGTCTTGCTGGAGTTTTATGACTTCTATCCTGATGACTAAGTCTGAACGTGGAAATCTTCACCACGGCTTAGACCCAAGGCCATCTGAAGATGATGATACTTCCTCCTTGTGCATCTCATGCAGTCTTGCCCCGCTGAACTTAACCTTCTCAGACCATTCCCTTCAGGAATTCTTTTAAGTCCAAAGGTAAGATCTGACTAGGCCCGATCCACTTTTTGTATCTGAACTGAACTTCATTGTGGTTGGCCTTAACTTTTGACTGTGAACCGATCTCACGCGATTAGAGGTCAGCGGTTGGAGCGTTGATCTTTTAGGTGCTAGTTTTCACTAAAATGGTAAAATTCAATACTCCAGTTCTACTGCTTTGATTTTTGTCATTTTGGAGTCAAACTATTTTTTACAATGTGCCTTATATATCAAAATATACTCTTTTTTCAAAATTGGTTTGGGATTTTTCTTGTGCTATGTTTTCACTTTATTACTATTTGTGTGCTGTATTAAATTAAGTAGTAGTCGCACTTGTTATTTGCACTACTTAAAAGATCAAAAGTACGCTGTGAAGCGCTAACTAAAAATAAGTTTTGACAATCAATATTACATGGACAATGAAGGATGCACTTGCATAGCCATTCATGCGATATTATATTCATTTGGTACATGATTGAATTTAGCACATCACATTGTTAACCACGATCATGTATTTTAGCCTATTTATTCTGCACACAAAATGAGACATAATCAATCGAAGAATTGTTTACAGGTACCCAAAGTATTGTAAACTTTTCTAGTTTATTAACTCTTGGTTCTTTTGACATGTTGACAATATTTCTGAGTAGTCATCAAAGATATTTGGATATTCCATGGACGATTTACATGCTTAACCCCAGGTAGTGACCATGGCATAGTTACCAGTGCATGGTCTGATATTGTTATCACACTAACCTCTATACAAAGTTTCATAGGGTATTTCTGCTGTTGTGAGGATTACATCAATTCTTTATCAATTTAAGAGACAGGCACCAGTTTAAGAGAAATATTGGGTGGGAAAACCTTCTTGCTTGCAGCAGTAAATATGTGCAATTCTCTCCCTAGATCTTTAAGGTTGAAACCTACCTTTCTGTTATTTCATGAGCAACTTAAAAGCTTTTTATTTTGCCAGGCCTTCTAAGTCCTATATAAACAACAATATTTGGGCCATAAGTAGCTTCACTGCACAAAAACTCACCTAGAGGCCACTGGTGATAGTGGAAGCAACAAAAGATAATTAGCATGGCTTAACATTCTTGAGTAGTGCTAATGTGAGTGCTCAGAAAATGTATAAGCCTGATCCTTTGGGTGTTGCCCGAATATCAACAACATGAAATTTAAGGAGGATATAGGGTATAGCCTTTTCCTAGGATCTGTGGTGTGACGATCAGAGCTGTAGACTTTGGACCTGGAGAGCCAGGTTCAAGTCCTGGCATCAACTCAATATCCTGCAAATCCTTTATATCCCTGTGCCTTTAACATATGATTTGACATATGTAATTTGGTGCTCTTGAAAAGCACTATGCAAAAATATATTTTCAAATTATTCTCTATGGTAATTTTAATACGAATATGGACTGACTGCAGTCGGATAGTTGGTAGTCGAATTTATGGCAATGGGATCTTACTTAAAGATGGCTGCAACATTCTGAGATTTGATTCTGTGCGCGCTTTTTAAATTACTCTGTTGAAATAAAATATATATTTCCACTCCAATCTTTAGTTGTCAGAAAAATCCACTCCCTGCATTCTCTACTTCCTTTTGCAAGAAGTAACAGCCACGCACATCCATTGGAAAGTGTGAACCAACCATTTGATATTAATTACAGATCAAATTTCTTTTCCATTTAATAACACTATTTGTATAGTGTATATCTGGTGTGGGGTAATAAAATGCTTCATGTGTCACATGAATATACGGAATTTATTTTAAGCAAAATGTAAATAACATCACTGGGAAGAGATTGGAAGGAAGACATAGCTGTGTAGGTAAATCTTGAAGAGATCAGCCGTCAGAGCCTTTTGTAAAAATAGATCTACATTTAGCCTATATCCTTCAAGTAGAAGGTTAAAACTGATTGGTGGCTGGCCATAGAAGGAGGTCTGGTTCAGAGTCTTACATTTTTTAAGTTTTAGTGTAAAAAAGCCAGAATTTGCTCTTAGTATCCCTTGATCCTCCTTAATGATGACATTATTTCTCCAGTTTGCTGGTAAACTGAGGTGTATTGGTGCTCATTGTTGGAAGCTGGCTCTGTATATACTATACCAGAGTAAGGTATAGTGTGCATAGAGTCCATTGGAACCCCAAAGGTAGCCAGAGGTAAAATTAGATAAAACCTTACTCTCTATTTCTGGTAGTCTTGTTGAGCAGTAAGGCGGTATCAGAGGACAGTGTTAAGCATTTGTTGTGCTCACTCAGTCAGTAAATGAATTCACACACTCAAAGACTGAACTTCAGACCAATTGTTTTTGTATAAAAATATTCTTTTAGTTATTTTATTTCTAGAACCAAGCAAGCCTTGCACAGGTAAGCAATAAATACATTACAGTAATAAATGCTGATTGTAAAACAGTTCAATTGCAATTGTAAATGTCCTATGGTTTGACACACAGTATTGTTTCAGGGAAATGCAATCACTTGTAAATACAGTACTTAGACTTGAATGGGATTTTCAGTAAAATAGCAGGTAAGTTACCTTTGGATTACTTTTCTTACTCAGAGCTGTATGCCTTGATGCAGCACTGGGACATTTCCTGTAAACAGGTGAGTAAAAGTGTGTTTGTTAAATCGTACAATTTTAAAGAATTTCTTTAGGTTTCAAAACTCCACACTTAGAAACTTTTTCAGGAAAAAGGGTCAATGTTATCCTATTCAGGAACATATGGTAATCGGTTTTTAGGTAAGTAATCGGTCTTTGGTGTTGAGGTTCTGGGGTTAGAACAAGGGTTCCCCCAGGGTCAAGGATGCATTCTTGTTACAGTCTGAGCAGCACTAGGGCGGCCAGGTGCAGAGTGCTAAGGCCCAATGTTATCCAATGGGGGATAGGGAGCCTCGGTTGGTGGCTGCTGGCAAGCAGGCCACTGGGTTGTGGGTGTAAAGCTCCTGGACTTTAGCTCAGGGCAAATGGGGAAACACCCTCAGCTGCACTAGGGCAGCCCGGTGCAGGGTGCTGTTTCGAGGTTGGATGTCCTGTTGTTTCCAATGCAGAACCTCCGGTTTCCAAAAGCTCTGCAGGCAGGGAGACGAAGGACTTCTACCACTTTGAGAGGTAAGCTGGGAAATTAGGGGATGGTTAGGCACCATTGTTTTGGGCACACAAGGCCGTGGGGCATCGGGTGCAAGGCTGTCTTTTGGGGCAGGATCTTCTTACTAGCACCTGGTCGCGGTTAGGGGTGCCATCTGAATTTACACTGCAGGCATCAGCTGGAGGCTTGAGGGAGGTCAGGGGTTGCTGGATATCAGTTCAGGATTGCTGGGGTGACCTCATGGTGTTTGCCAACACGAGCTCGAACAGTGGACAGCGGTTGCAGAGTGGGTCGGATTTGCAGTTTCTCGCTGCTGCCAGAGGTTTCAGTTGAACAAATCCGGTGTGCACAGGAGAAGCAGTCTTAGGAAGTGAAGGCAGGCAGGCCCTCCGTGGATTTTGAGGTTGCTGGCTGCAAGACACACCGAGAGTTCGCAGGAGCAGGTTCAAAGGGTAGACAGGCCGGTAGGGCTTTCAACAAATCAGTGGGAATCTATGTGTGCCCCTCAATACTAGATTTAGGGGCATTACAGGTAGGTAAAAGGCAGGGACAAATGGGCCCCTTCCCTGGGGTGGGTACACTCCCTATTATGCCACCCTCCAGAGGGAGGTGGGCATGTGCCTGTCCCTGGTTGGCTGAGTCCCCCCATCTTCAAGATGGCATGGACTGAGAGATGTGCTTCGCCTCGCATCCCGACCTGAGGGGTGGAGTTGGCAGAGGTGGGCGCACCTCTCTTTCTCACTTTTTTTTCCCACTGGTTATCCCGCCCAAAGTGGGGGGTCAAAACCAGTGGGGACCAGTTGCTGAAAACAGCAATTGGCCTGGGGAAGCTCATAAAGGTGGTAAGCCTTTGAAGCTTCCCCTTCGTGAACCCTGCCCATCCTGGGGGAAGAGGATGGCACCTCGTCCCAGGATGTGCATTGCTTCAGGCCCCAGAGAACAGCAGGCTATCGATGCAGGGTTCCAGAAACATGTCTGGTGGTGGCAGCTGAAAGCAGCCCCTCAGCCTGGACACTAGTGGTAGGTTCGTTTTCAGGGGGCATCTCTAAAGTGCCCTCTGTGTGCATTTTTCATGAAATCCCACACTGACATCAGTGTGGGTTTAATGTGCTGAGAAGTTTGACACCAAACTTCTCAGTTTTCAGTGTAGCCATATGGTGCTGTGGATTTTGTATTGACAAACTCCCAGCACTATATACTCTTAATGGCAGCACTGCACTTAAAATGTCTATGAATGGAGTTAGACACTGTAGGGATACACGGCTCATGCACCTGTACCCTCACTGCTGATATAGGGCACCCAGCTAGAGGGGTGACTGACCTATGTCAGGGCAGTGGTTGTAGGCATGGCACACAGAGATGTGTGACAATGTCGACTTTTCACTTTGTTCTGCACAAAAAGGTACAGGGCCTCTAAGGGTGACACAATAAGTGCTGCAGCCCTCAGAGGTCTTCCCTGGTCACAGTGCCCTGGGTACCAGTGGTACCATTTACCAGGGGCTGACCTGTAGCCAGAGATGCCAATTGGGTAGGGGTGGGTGGCAAATTCCTTTCCACTCGCGGAACGTGCGATATTTTGGCTTTTTTGCATTCTGCGCGGAACGGGTAAATATCAAAACCTCTGCGATCCGCAGCGGAACGGAAGCATCTTCATTGACAATATGCAGGGCAGGATTCTTTCTGGCACAGTGCTCCTGTCACAAAAATGAAAGCTCAACAGGAAGCACTTACAGATATAAATAAAGCAGGTGCCCGTGAGCTTTATCGAGACTGGGCAGGTGTGCTTTCTCCCCATATCTACCCTCGAAAATTAGCTGTGATGCTTGATGGAGGCCTTAGCATCATTGACTTTCACGAGCGCAATCCCCGTGCAGTTCCTGTGACCAGGAGCTTCTTTCTCCTCATCTGCTGCTCTGATCAGTCTCTGACCTTTTATAAACACAAGAGGCATGTGAACTCGCATAGAAGAAGCCCGTCCGTTTGGCACCGCCCCACACACTAGCAGTGTGAACCGTCATTCTGCCCTTTACCCACTATGATGGACAGCTGAGCTCACTCAAGGAACCCTGGTGCCTTTCGGCGCGATGGCAAAGCTACACACACATGGTCCCTGGAGACAACTCTTCTGGCCCTTTATGCAGCTGTAGTATGGGAAAAGCACTATACATTTACCCAACGAGGTAGCACTTACTGATTAGCCAGTAGAAAGTACTCCAGTTGAGTAGAGGTATCGCACAAAACGGTGGCGTCTTCTTGGATAAATATGCAGGGCAGGATTCATTCTGGCACAATGCTCCTGTCATAAAAACTAAAGCTAAAGCATTTACAGATATAAATAAAGCAGGTGCCCGAGTTTAAGCTCAAATTCAGTAACTCATTAATCATCGCAAAAAAATCGTGAGCTTTGTCGAGACTGGGACGGTGTGCTTTCTCCCCATATCTACCCTCGAAAATGAGCTGTGTTGCTTGATGGAGGCCTTTGCATTTGCATCCTTGACTTTCACAAGCGCAATCCACGTACAGTTCCTGTGACCAGGAGCTTCTTCTTTCTCCTCCTCTGCTGCTCTGATCGGTCTCCGACCTTTTATAAACACAAGAGAGGCGTGTGAACTCGCAAAGAAGCCCCGCCCCGGAAATCTCCGCGAGCACGTGAAATTCCGTGTGTTCGCAGAGATTTTATTACGTTTTGTGCAATTTTACAAAAGGCAATTTCACAAATTCCACCCACCCCTACAATTGGGTTCGTTTTGGGAAAGGAACATGGGCCATGGGAAACTGATTTGCAGGAACGCAGGGCACATCAAGTCAAATGCATCAGTAGTCTGGCAAAAAAGTGGGGGGTTACTGCAACAGAAACCCACTTTCCTACACACATGATGTATGAAATGCTGCAGTTACTTTTGGTTTCGATTGGTAGTCAGAGAAGCTATAATGGAAGTGGGATGATGAGATCATGCTTTTAGGCTTCTTTTGATGAGACGGGCTGCTGCTTGTAGAAAATTCATGCATACAGCGGCTTGAATCCTATTACCATCATTTAGTTATCAGAGCACTAGAGCATGAAAAAATTCTTCTGAAATCTTTAGAAATATTTTGACAGTTTTGGTTTTATAAGGGGAAGTACCTGGGATGATGCTGCTTTCATGAATTTGGAGCTCAATGATATCATTTACAAATTTTGGATAATAGTGTTGCCCAGTAATTTCGAAAAAGGAACTAATATAGGTGAAATTCCAATGTGTGAAAAATGATCCCAACCATTCTTGTACTTGGAGTGAAGATTCTTTGGTGAGAAGTAGAGATTTTCAATTTTATTAGGGTTATTCTTTCAAGACAATCCAGCGTATTAGTTTTTCAAGGATATTTTAAAAAAGTGTTGTTGTCCGACTAGTTCAAGTCTTCCAGGTAGAGTCATATGCGTACTGATGGATAGTAACACATGTTTAAAGAAACATCTGGACTAGCAGCTGTATGTATATATTAAAGGCGTAGTATGATAAAATTGAGCCATAAGTAACTTCACATTTTAGGGGCAAAATGCGTGACAAAAACAGTCTAATTTCATGAACTGTGATCTTAAAGAACTAGAATCCTCTTAAGACTGATTTCTCCATCCACGTTCAGTAAAAAGGATGGTAAGTAACGCCTTACTGTCAATCGCAGAGACCGGAGCCAATTACTATTAAGACTAGAAGGCATGTGTCACCATTGATCAGGACATGAAGTATATCAATCAGTACCTGCAGAGTTGCTTTTTTCCATGCATCCATATAAGTATTCCGTCTGAAAAAAGTTCAGGGGATTCCCGTTGGATGATTTGTGTCTCAACTTTTATTTTAAAGATTTCTCAGCAGTGAATATTGGAGTTCTGGAAGGGTGCTTCCAATGACTCTTCTGAGGTGCTTTCGGGGTATTCATAAAGCTGAATGCTAGAAAATAAGAATAGGTGTATCTAATTGACATACTCACATAGGCGAGTTCAGGGACGCAACTAGACATGAACTTTGGAGGGGGGGCTAATATTACAACCCCAGTGGTTGTGCTATCACTTTATGCAATGGGGATAGACACATCTACAAAGCAAATATGAGATCACACATTCAAATATGTCTAGTTTTAATGTTATGACACATGCGAATATTATTTGTGTATGCCTGTATTCTTGGTTTAGAAAAGGGGGTGGTGATGAACAGAGTGTCTGAATTAAGCAGACCACTCTTACCCAGTTCAACGATCAGGGCTTGATCCATCACCGTTATTTAGCTCACTGCACCATCCCAGCTCAGAACCTGGCTATATGCAAATTAGTCTGTCCCTGGCCCAGTGCATCATGGGAACAGGGCAGACCAAACTACCAAGCCAATTCTTCACCAGAAAGGAGACAAGCTTCCGGGGACCGGTTTCTGGCATTTCAGCCGTCGTCGGCCCGGCTTGCTTGAATCCTGATGGTGCAGTGAGCAAGGGACTCATGTCTGAGTATTCCCTGCCACACCTATAGTGGCCAAAAACGATTCAGAAAAGGGGGTGGTGATGAACAGAGTGTCTGAATTAATCAGACCACTCTTACCCAGTCCAAAGATCAGGGTTTGATCCATCACCGTTATTTAGCTCACTGCACCATCCCAGCTCAGAACCTGGCTATATGCAAATTAGTCTGTCCCTGGCCCAGTGCATCATGGGAACAGGGCAGACCAAACTACCAAGCCAATTCTTCACCAGAAAGGAGACAAGCTTCCGGGGACCCGTTTCTGGCATTTCAGCCATCGTCGGCCTGGCTTGCTTGAATCCTGATGGTGCAGTGAGCAAGGGACTCATGTCTGAGTATACCCTGCCACACCTATAGTGGCCAAAAACGATTGAGAAAAGGGGGTGGTGATGAACAGAGTGTCTGAATTAAGCAGACCACTCTTACTCAGTCCAAAGATCAGGGCTTGATCCATCACCGTTATTTAGCTCACTGCACCATCCCAGCTCAGAACCTGGCTATATGCAAATTAGTCTGTCCCTGGCCCAGTGCACCATGGGAACAGGGCAGACCAAACTACCAAGCCAATTCTTCACCAGAAAGGAGACAAGCTTCTGGGGACCAGTTTATGGCATTTCAGCCGTCGTCGGCCCGGCTTGCTTGAATCCTGATGGTGCAGTGAGCAAGGGACTCATGTCTGAGTATATCCTGCCACACCTATAGTGGCCAAAAACGATTCAGAAAAGAGGGTGGTGATGAACAGAGTGGCTGAATTAAGCAGACCACTCTTACCCAGTCCAAAGATCAGGGCTTGATCCATCACCGTTATTTAGCTCACATCACCATCCCAGCTCAGAACCTGGCTATATGCATATTAGTCTATCCCTGGCCCAGTGCATCATGGGAACAGGGCAGACCAAACTACCAAGCCAATTCTTCACAAGAAAGGAGACAAGCTTCCGGGGACCGGTTTCTGGCATTTCAGCCGTCGTCGGCCCGGCTTGCTTGAATCCTGATGGTGCAGTGAGCAAGGGACTCATGTCTGAGTATACCCTGCCACACCTATAGTGGCCAAAAACGATTGAGAAAAGGGGGTGGTGATGAACAGAGTGTCTGAATTAAGCAGACCACTCTTACCCAGTCCAAAGATCAGGGCTTGATCCATCACCGTTATTTAGCTCACTGCACCATCCCAGCTCAGAACCTGGCTATATGCAAATTAGTCTGTCCCTGGCCCAGTGCATCATGGGAACAGGGCAGACCAAACTACCAAGCCAATTCTTCACCAGAAAGGAGACAAGCTTCCGGGGACCGGTTTCTGGCATTTCAGCCGTCGTCGGCCCGGCTTGCTTGAATCCTGATGGTGCAGTGAGCAAGGGACTCATGTCTGAGTATACCCTGCCACACCTATAGTGGCCCAAAATGATTCAGAAAAGGGGGTGGTGATGAACAGAGTGTCTGAATTAAGCAGACCACTCTTACCCAGTTCAACGATCAGGGCTTGATCCATCACCGTTATTTAGCTCACTGCACCATCCCAGCTCAGAACCTGGCTATATGCAAATTAGTCTGTCCCTGGCCCAGTGCATCATGGGAACAGGGCAGACCAAACTACCAAGCCAATTCTTCACCAGAAAGGAGACAAGCTTCTGGGGACCGGTTTCTGGCATTTCAGCCATCGTCGGCCCGGCTTGCTTGAATCCTGATGGTGCAGTGAGCAAGGGACTCATGTCTGAGTATACCCTGCCACACCTATAGTGGCCAAAAACGATTCAGAAAAGGGGGTGGTGATGAACAGAGTTTCTGAATTAAGCAGACCACTCTTACCCAGTCCAAAGATCAGGGCTTGATCCATCACCGTTATTTAGCTCACTGCACCATCCCAGCTCAGATCCTGGCTATATGCAAATTAGTCTGTCCCTGGCCCAGTGCACCATGGGAACAGGGTAGACCAAACTACCAAGCCTATTCTTCACCAGAAAGGAGACAAGCTTCCGGGGACCCGTTTCTGGCATTTCAGCCGTCGTCGGCCCGGCTTGCTTGAAATTGATGGTGCAGTGAGCAAGGGACTCATGTCTGAGTATACCCTGCCACACCTATAGTGGCCAAAAACGATTGAGAAAAGGGGGTGGTGATGAACAGAGTGTCTGAATTAAGCAGACCACTCTTACCCAGTCCAAAGATCAGGGCTTGATCCATCACCGTTATTTAGCTCACTGCACCATCCCAGCTCAGAACCTGGCTATATGCAAATTAGTCTGTCCCTGGCCCAGTGCATCATGGGAACAGGGCAGACCAAACTACCAAGCCAATTCTTCACCAGAAAGGAGACAAGCTTCCGGGGACCGGTTTATGGCATTTCAGCCGTCGTCGGCCCGGCTTGCTTGAATCCTGATGGTGCAGTGAGCAAGGGACTCATGTCTGAGTATACCCTGCCACACCTATAGTGGCCAAAAACGATTCAGAAAAGGGGGTGGTGATGAACAGAGTGTCTGAATTAAGCAGACCACTCTTACCCAGTCCAAAGATCAGGGCTTGATCCATCACCGTTATTTAGCTCACTTCACCATCCCAGCTCAGAACCTGGCTATATGCAAATTAGTCTGCCCCTGGCCCAGTGCATCATGGGAACAGGGCAGACCAAACTACCAAGCCAATTCTTCACAAGAAAGGAGACAAGCTTCCGGGGACCGGTTTCTGGCATTTCAGCCGTCGTCGGCCCGGCTTGCTTGAATCCTGATGGTGCAGTGAGCAAGGGACTCATGTTTGAGTATACCCTGCCACACCTATAGTGGCCAAAAACGATTCAGAAAAGGGGGTGGTGATGAACAGAGTTTCTGAATTAAGCAGACCACTCTTACCCAGTCCAAAGATCAGGGCTTGATCCATCACCGTTATTTAGCTCACTGCACCATCCCAGCTCAGATCCTGGCTATATGCAAATTAGTCTGTCCCTGGCCCAGTGCACCATGGGAACAGGGTAGACCAAACTACCAAGCCTATTCTTCACCAGAAAGGAGACAAGCTTCCGGGGACCCGTTTCTGGCATTTCAGCCGTCGTCGGCCCGGCTTGCTTGAAATTGATGGTGCAGTGAGCAAGGGACTCATGTCTGAGTATACCCTGCCACACCTATAGTGGCCGAAAACGATTCAGAAAAGGGGGTGGTGATGAACAGAGTGTCTGAATTAAGTAGACCACTCTTACCCAGTCCAAAGATCAGGGCTTGATCCATCACCGTTATTTAGCTCACTGCACCATCCCAGCTCAGAACCTGGCTATATGCATATTAGTCTGTCCCTGACCCAGTGCATCATGGGAACAGGGCAGACCAAACTACCAAGCCAATTCTTCACCAGAAAGGAGACAAGCTTCCGGGGACCTGTTTCTGGCCTTTCAGCCGTCGTCGGCCCGGCTTGCTTGAATCCTGATGGTGCAGTGAGCAAGGGACTCATGTCTGAGTATACCCTGCCACACCAATAGTGGCCAAAAACGATTCAGAAAAGGGGCGTGGTGATGAACAGAGTGTCTGAATTAAGCAGACCACTCTTACCCAGTCCAAAGATCAGGGCTTGATCCATCACCGTTATTTAGCTCACTGCACCATCCCAGCTCAGAACCTGGCTATATGCAAATTAGTCTGTCCCTGGCCCAGTGCATCATGGGAACAGGGCAGACCAAACTACGAAGCCAATTCTTCACTAGAAAGGAGACAAGCTTCCGGGGACCGGTTTCTGGCATTACAGCCGTAGTCGGCCCAGCTTGCTTGAATCCTGATGGTGCAGTGAGCAAAGGACTCATGTATCAGTATAGCCTGCCACACCTATAGTGGCCAAAAACGTATTCTTGGTTTAGCACATTAAAGCCAGATCTCTTGGCTTTGCCAATACTTACCACTGAGATAATAAGCAATGCTGGAGCTTCAAGAGTGCCCATCAGACCTGTGAGCATGAGATGACTACAAGATGGCAGGTACTGAGCGATTATTGTGCCAGGTGTGCATATCTGACACAAAGAAAAGATAGCACTGAAGCCTTATTGGAAAAGTGTCTTTTCTCACTGAAAGCAAAATAAACTGCATAAAAAACAAATGTTTCCAGGGAACAAGATGTTTGTGAGAGGATCTCAAAATGAAAACAAGGAACTGCTCTGACAGACATTGATAGGTGATTGATGTGAACTCTATTAAAGGTGTAGAGTGTGTACTTGGATAAAGAAAATTATGCAGGGCTTCTATCTGGATTTCAAAATCATGGGGATTCACCAAGAGCTTAAAAGGTAGGGGCATTCACAGAGTGGAATAAGCTGAAATACATGTTCATAATGTAAAAACATGTATGTGTTTATATTTATATAGCCTGGACCTAGCTAGAGCGCAACAAAGCATTGTACCATATATGGAGTGATGGAAGATGATGCAAGATTATGCACATGAAGTGGGGGATTACATTGCTAACTTCCACACACACACTTATACTGGCATCATAGTTTTTTTTCTTCAGTTTTGTACACTGTGAATTTGAACTTGCATTTAAGAGGTTCATATGAGCACCAGATACATAACATAAGTACATCTTTATTATAATAATTTTTTTTAGGCTGGGGAGTTTAGGTGATTTGCCCACAATCACAAGATGTTGAGCCGATGGTGTGACTCGATTCTAGTTCCCCCGCTTCAAAGCCAGCAGCTCTGGGTGTTATGCCACATCATCTTCCTACATTGGTATCACAGTGCCATGCTAGATTCAAAACTGTTTTCCTAGCTTGATTTAGTCAGTACATCTGATCTACTTCCTTGGTTGATGTAACAAAGAACGTTAAGGATGTAGCTGAAGATGTACCTGAAGATGCTCCAAAAGTTCATTTTCACTAATCCTTGTGAACAATAGTATTCTTTCGATGTGTTCCTCAAGGCATTATGTTGTGTTCCCATGGCATCTAGTGAGTGGCCTGAATGCAAATTATAGTGGTATGTAGGTATTACATAGGGGTTGCACTTTAATTACGTTGTCTCTTGTTTAAATTTCAGGTTTTTCTATGAGCATATATAGTATAGTTTAATGTACAACATGATATATAACATAAATGTTTACATATTTCTTTTTATTTATTTATTTATTGTCTTTTCTTAGCCATAAGTATAACAAACAATTAAAAAATTAACATAGTGTAAGAAAGAACATAAATTAGAGCATACGTAACATGTGAAGATAAAAAAATACCAACAAAGTCCAATCAAGTAAATATCCATGAGCATAAAAGAGAAGGACATGAGAAATATACGAATTAGAAGAAATAGTTGTATAATTAGAATAGGAATATAGGGAGGATAATGCAAAAAAATATAGAAAGACAATAATAAATTAATCCCATAGGATACTAAACCAGACCCTTTTAAATTTTAACCAAGAACGTGGGCCTCTGGCCTTAGCTAGTGCAAGTTACATTTCGTATACTTGTCTGTGTAAAACCTAACATGCGTTAATGCTTGGGCTCTTGCTATTAATCCATGCTCGCGCTATACATGGGTGGGCATATGCTATGACAATTGAAACTAATAATCTATCGTAACTTGCCATGTTTGTGTATTGTCCACAATACTACTTCCCTCCCTCTGAGCTAAACATTATAGTCGTGGAGTAGTGTAAGTGTGGAGGATATATCTATCCAGAATGTGTTCATCCTTGGACAGGTAACGAACATATGTCTTAAATCTGCAGCAAAAACTTGGCATTTTGGACAGAATGATTGGCCGAGGGTTGGGACGTAGCCCATTTGAAGATGAGCTCAAGGGTGTAGTACTGCTAGAAAACTGTCCGATATTGCTGAAGTTTCAAATTAACAGAAAGTATAGCTGCATCTAACGTATTCAATGAGGCCTGTATTTCCTCGCCTGTAATATCGGTTTTAATTATCCGGCTTAGTTTCGCTGCTATCTGAAGACTGTCATTGCTAACAGCTGCAAGAAATTTCTGGTAGACTAACCCGAGAGCTCATCGCCCGGAGACAGAAAATTATGCCGATAATACTTCAGAGGGACTTCCCTTTTCTAATAGCCTCTGGCCCCATAGGAAATAGTCCCTTACTTGCAAAAATTTGAAAAATGTACTCTGCTAAAGCCCAAACTCATCTTTCAGGGCTAAAAAAGATCAAAACCCTTGTCCATCGTACAGCTGTTCAAGTTCAAGTTCAAAAATGTATATAGTGCACTACTCACCCAGAGGCTCTCAAGGCGCTTGAGGAGGCGGGAGTATTTACTTATCGAATATCCAAGTTTTTAATTGCTTTCTGAAGGAGAGGTGGTTCTGAGTTAGGCGGAGGTGGGTGGGGAGAGAATTCCAGGTCTTGGCCGCTAGGTAGGAGAAGGATCTTCCCCCCATGGTGGATCTGTGGATGCGTGGAATGGCGGTGAGGGCTTGGTTGGATGAACGTAGTTGGCGGGTGGGGGTGTAGAAGGACAGTCTTGTGTTGAGGCGTTCGGGTCCTAGGTCATAGAGGGCTTTGTGTGCGTGGGTGAGGAGACGGAACGTTATTCTCTTGTTGACGGGGAGCCAGTGGAGATCTTTTAGGTGACCGGAAATGTGAGCTTGACGAGGGATGTCCAATACAAGTCTGGCTGATGCCTTTTGGATGCGTTGAAGTTTTTTCTGTAGTTTGGCTGTGGTTCCGGCGTAAAGGGTGTTTCCATAATCCAGTCGGCTGGTGACCAGTGCGTGGGTGACCGTCTTTCTTGTTTCAGTGGGGATCCAGCGGAAGACTTTTTTGAGCATGCGTAGGATGTTGAAGCAGGATGATGTGACGGCATTGGCTTGTCTGTTCATCGAGAGGGAGGAGTCCAGGATGAAGCCCAGGTTACGTGCGTGATCCGTTGGTATGGGTGCGGTTCCCAGGGCTGGTGGCCACCAAGAATCATCCCAGGCCGAGGGGGATGACCCTAGGATGAGGACTTCCGTTTTATCCGAGTTTAGTTTTAAACGGCTGTTCTTCATTCACTCGGCTACTTCGTTCATCCCATAGTGTAGGTTGGTTTTGGCTGTGTTCGGGTTTTTGGTGAGGGAGAGGATCAGCTGGGTGTCGTCTGCGTAGGAGATGATGTTGAGGTTGTGTTGGCGCGAGATGGATGCGAGGGGACTCATGTAGACGTTGAAGAGGGTGGGACTGAGTGATGATCCTTGTGGTACGCCTCAGATGACTTCTTTGGCTTCTGATTTAAAGGGGGGGAGGCAAACTCTCTGTGTTCTTCCGGCGATGTTGCTGAGGCGTTGTATTAGGGTGTTATGACAGACTGTGTCGAAGGCTGCGGTGAGGTCAAGTAAGATGAGGGCAACTGTTTCTCCGTTGTCCAGTAGTGTTCGGATGTCGTCTGTTGCTGCGATAAGGGCGGTTTCAGTGCTGTATTTGGCTCGGCAGCCGGATTGTGAAGGGTCAAGGGATGTGTTGGATTCGAGGAAGGCGAGCTGACTATTGACGGCTTTCTCAATTACTTTGGCAGGGAATGGGAGGAGTGAGATGGGGCGGTAGTTCTTAAGTTCGGTGGGATCTGCTGTGGGTTTCTTGAGAAGGGCGCTGAGTTCGGCATGTTTCCAGATTTCCGGGAAGGTAGTGGAGTTGAGGGAGCAGTTGATGACATTGCAGAGGAAGGGTGCGATGATGGAGTCTGCTTTGTTAAAAATGTGGTGGGGGCATGGGCCGGTTGGCGATCCTGAGTGGATGGAGTTCATCAGGCGGATGGTGTCTTTGGTGGTGATTGTGTTCCAGGCGTAAAGGATGTTAGAGGGCGGTGTTGGTTCGGAAATGGGTGGAGTGGACATGTTTTCGGACTGGTTGTCAAAGCTGTTATGTATTTCGGTGATTTTGTTGTGGAAGAATGAGGATAGAGAGTCGCAGAGGTCTTGGGAGGGAGAAATGTCGTTAGTGCTGGCGGTGGGGTTAGTAAATTCTTTGACGATGTTGAATAGTTCCTTGCTGTTTTGGGCATTGTTGTCAAGTCGATCCTTGAATGCTGATTTTTTGGTGGATCGGATTAGTTGGTGGTGTTTGCGGGTGGCGCTCTTGAAGGTGGCTAGGTTATCAGTGGTTGGGTTTTTTCTCCAGGTTTTCTCGAGAGTACGACAGAGCTTCTTGGATTTCTTAAGGTCATTGTTAAACCAGGGGGCTTTTTTGCTACCTTGCTTGATTAGATGGTTTTTCAAGGGTGCAAGTTCGTTGGCACTATGGGTGATCCATTGGGTGAGGTTAGTGGCTGCTTGGTTTGGGTCCGATGATTTGGTGGGGTGATTTTGGTGAAGCGATGTGAATAGTTGTTTGATGGTGATTTTGTTTCAATTTCGTTGAGGAATAGGTAGTGGGGGGTTGTGGGTCGTGGAATTTTTGTAGTTGAAGTGAACGCAGCTGTGGTCCATCCAATGGAGAGCTGTGGTGTGATCGAAGGAGATGTACTTGCTGGAGGTGAAGATAGGGTCGAGCGTGTGTCCGGCGTAGTGGGTGGGGGTGTCTACCAGTTGTTTGAGTCCTAGATTGGCCATGTTATCCAGAAGGGTGGTGGTGTTGTTGTCGTTTTTCTTTTCCAGGTGGAAGTTGAGTTATCCCAGTAGAATGTAGTTTTCAGAGGGGAGGGCATGTGGGCTGATGAAGTCAGCGATGTCTTCGCTGAATTGTGTGCGGGGTCCTGGTGGTCTGTAGATGAGGGTGCCTCTGAGTGTGGTTTTGTGGTCGGTGTGAATCTGGAAGTGAAGGTGTTCGCCGGAAACGAGGTTGTCGTCGGAACAGGTCGTGATGCGGATGGTGTTCTTATGGACGATGGCGATGCCTCCTCCTGTTTGGTTGATGCGATCCTTTTGGATGATCTTGTAGGCTTCTGGGATGGCTATGGCGATGTCGGGCGCTGATGAGGCGTTCATCCATGTTTCTGTGAGGAAGGCGACGTCCGGCGATGTAGTGTCGAGTAGGTTCCAGAGTTCGATGGACTGAGCGGGTGTTGATCAGGATGCACTTTAGGTGGTTAGTGTTGGAGCCTAGTTTGGAGTTAGTGGATTTGGTGTGGGTTTTGATGCAGTCGAACTTGCAGGTGTGGCAGGCGAAGGGTCACTGGATGTGTCCTGGGGCGGCTTGGTGGCAGTCAGGGGGTCGGCCGGGGTTAAGGGCTGAGAGGGTTGCGGCATCATAAGTAATGCGGGCAGATTGGGAAATGCGGGGGCCAGGGGTTCTGGCGCTGGGCGCGGTCCAGGCGCGGACGGACGTGGATGGGCTTACCTTTGGCGCACCTTCGGCGCGCATGGGGCGCATCCGCTGCGCGTGAACGCTGCGCGCAAAAGCATCTGTCATATATGGATAATGGAGGGGGCGGGGCGAGGGAGGAGCAGCTGTGTGGCGGGTGCGGGCTGGGGAGGCTGGCTACGAGGCACAACAAACAAAATGGCAGCGATAAACAAACCTGATACAGGACGAGATTGGGGCAGACAGATGAATGGCGCTATGGGCGGTAGTACCAGGACAATCAGGCAATACTAATTATAATTCAAGTCCAGCAATGCGAGCGCAAAAATAACCAAGCATCAATTTTATTACAGGCAAGCAGTCAGAGCTGCGATGCAATCAGGCAATAATAATAGTTTTTTAAGTCCAGCAATGCAAGCGCAAAATAACCAATCTGCAATGTTATTACTGCCAAGCAGTCACAACTACGATACCCAAGCAGCAATCTTGTTAAAGCAAGCAGTCAGAGCCAAGCGCTGCGATGTCCGGCCAGAGAGCGTGGGGAGCGACCTCTTCTCACGAAGTCAGAGAGGTCATAGCGCTGCATACAACGGAGCGAGCCTAAACAGTCCGTGGGAGGGAGGAGCAGCTCGGAGGCGGGTGCGGGCTGGGGAGGCTGGCTACGAGGCACAACAAAGAAAATGGCAGCGATAAACAAACCTGATACAGGACGAGATTGGGGCAGACAGATGAATGGTGCTATGGGCGGTGGTACCAGGACAATCAGGCAATACTAATTATAATTCAAGTCCAGCAATGCGAGCGCAAAAATAACCAAGCATCAATTTTATTACAGACAAGCAGTCAGAGCTACGATGCAATCAGGCAATAATAATTGTTTTTTAAGTCCAGCAATGCGAGCGCAAAATAACCAATCTGCAATGTTATTACTGCCAAGCAGTCACAACTACGATACCCAAGCAGCAATCTTGTTAAAGCAAGCAGTCAGAGCCAATTTTTTCTGTTTGTATCTTTTATGTAACGCATGTAATCCTTCTTAGTCCTATGTTTTGCAACTGGTTCTTATGTTAAGCGTTCTGACACCTTTGGGTAAAGTTTGCGTATAAAATCGCATTAAATAAATAAATATGTGCGTGCACCGTGCAGATATCTGGTCGGGGTGTGAAAATGAGGGGGGGAGGGAGGTGCCGGGGGTCGGGGCGCCTCCCTCCCAGGCCTAGCTAGCAGCTAACTGGCTAAATCAATCTGCCAGCCTAAGTGTCTAGCGAGACCTATTGGCTATGCCAATGCTTATCTCATATATGCTTTGAGTATGGAAAGCAAAGAGCGCTTGGACGCCTTCCAGCAGCAGTCGTGCTCTACAAAACCCCTTCACTTCACTTCACTTCACTTCAAGCAGCAAATGCCTTCTTCGTGGTGCTTTGGTCTTGAGATAGATTGTTCGTTGGTGATGTTTATGTCGTCATGTGAGTTATACTGCAGTGTGGTTGGTGGTCTTATTCAATTATTTTCAAATTACAAGTTTCCAAGCACTAGTTCGATTTGTAGTGTACCGACTTGAGGCATTTTGAATTCCACCATGTTCTCCAAATATCAACTTATGAAAATATACGTTTTCATCTCGAATTCACCCTTTTCTATTTTGGTACACATATATTAAATTAACAAAGCAATAGCTTCTAATTTAACAGGCATGGTTGCACACAGGAGAGCTACTTATTATAGGTAGCTGGTGAGCTTCTCCTTGGGAGGCCTGCACAAGACATAGCGCTCCACACAGTCCCACAACAAACAGTGCAGCGCGTGTGTTTAGGGCCGGATGCTAGG
The DNA here is from genome assembly GCF_964263255.1 of Lissotriton vulgaris. Lineage (NCBI taxonomy): Eukaryota > Metazoa > Chordata > Amphibia > Caudata > Salamandridae > Lissotriton > Lissotriton vulgaris. Next base: position 1,961,497,619 of record NC_141689.1, on the reverse strand, counting down.
TTGCACCAGACATGCAGAGAAGGTGCAACTGCCATGCGTTCGGGTGTCATGCTCTTGAAGACAGTACAAGTGCATTGCCCAGCTCCCGTGCACCAGTGAGTGCCTTGGCGCGGGATAAAACTTCTATGGGTGGCTTCTGCACAGGCCAGCATGTCAGTATGGAGGCGAGGGCCGACTGCAGATCACCTTCGGCTCGTTGCAACGTGGTCTGCTGTATTTGGGAAGATGGGTCCTCGCCTCTTCTTGTCCCCCTACTCCTCGCTCCTGAGAGGGGGTTTAGGGGTGGCTGCCACATCAGGGTTTACTGGCTGCCAGTGCAGCTAATTGGGCAGGCTTTTGGGTCAGTGCCACGGGGCTTGCTGTACTTTAGGGAAGGAGCTTGCTGCACTGTTTGAACATCTCCCCCTTCATATTGCGCTAGAGGCAGGCTAAGTGGTTGTAGGGGGTAGTGCTGGCAGGTTGGGGAGTTGGTGAGCAGCAGTGCTACCCTACAGAGGCGGAGCGGCTGCTGCCGTAGGGTAGCAGTGCTGCAAGGGCCCCAGTGGCAGACACGGGACAAGAGATGCCCCACTCTTATTTTGGGAGGGGGCGGAGTAAGCTGGGAAAGTACAGCAAATGTACTACCCATAACAAATTATTTACATCTACGTTTTCTTCTATACTGGTTGTTTTACTTTCTCAATTTTACTTTAATACTAAATACGATTTACCTTCATGATATCACAGCGCACTACAAGCTACTTTAACAGGCATTATGCAAACGGATTGGGGGAAATTATGCTGTGCCTGTGCCAACACGCACTTCACAGTCACAGACAAGAAGATGAAGACACTCACTATACTGATGACTGCAGAAGGCAGGCACGCACCACGACTCATGACAAGCAGTGGTCAGGTCACAGAGTCACGACAGGTCTACTACAGAGTCTGTATACACACGCTCCTCGTGACTCTGCCTCGTCGTGTTGTTGTGGCACGCCAGGCGCAGTGACGTCACGTGCGAAGCCACATGTGATTGGCCATACTTAGCACAGCCACCACCCTCGCGCGGCACCAGTGCTGAACTCTCTGCCAGTGTATACTCAGCCAATCCTGGTGCAGCTTAACAGCGCCCGCTGCGCCAGGATTAGATAAAGAGCAGGGTTAAAACTGCCCATATGAGACCCGGGGGACCTGGGTCCCTGCCTGTTTGCGAGCTACAGGAGAGGAGGAGGAGGGAAGGGACTACTGCGTGTGCGTATGCGTGGGCCAGTCTTAAAAAGTGACTAGTACAAAATGCGCACACACAGTACTGCCTGCTGCGCTATTTCTGCTCAGCTGGCTGCGCTGTCACTCACTCCCACAGCCCCACCCTTCCGCAATGTCCGATTCTGGGGCTTGTTGCCTGGTACAGCTGGCTCTCATTAGACTGTGAGTACGCTTAGGATAACATAATTTATTTTTGATTCTTCTCACATTACCATATCTAATTAAACGCGTGACGTGACGACTGTGGCTAGTTGGGCAATGCCCCAACGCCCCCAATGGACCCACCGCCACTGCTTTACGAGCTTTGGCGACTACCAGGGAATCAAGGGGGAAGCGTCCTTTAATGAAAACCGGATCAGCGGGTAATGGTTTACATTTTTTTATCAACCCTGGGTATCAAAATTCATACACAAACCGGATCTTTAAAAATTTCATCTGCAAGTCTCATCCTGCCTTTTAACATAGGGAGACTTGGACTAACTGTGCGAAGAATAAAGGAGGGCGTAGTTGGCGCAGTAGCACTACACGAAATTCTGAAGAATTGATCAAAAACTCTGTGAATTCCGCTCGCAAGTCCATTCCGTATCACCACAATTAATAAAACAGAAACCTCACATACCCATGGTAAAACAACAATTACATACTAAAATGCATATAACCATCTCACAAAAGTGAAAATGAAAAATAGCAAGCAGTGAGAGACGCGACGACCCCGGGGCACCTCCTGACCCAGGGAGAGGATCAAGCAGATGCCCTGAACACAAAGAGCACATCATGCTGAAATGATTCGGTGGTGGTCCCATCCTCCCACGACTACCCCAAGCACAGCCGCGGGCAAAAACACAATCCCAACCAAAGGCCCCGCAAAGCACCAGGGGACAATATTCCAAGGTGCAGTGAATATTATAGTATCCAATATCAAAACATTCTTCAAAGGACAGCCTCTCGGGCTCAGCTGAGAGCTAATACTATAATATTCACTAAACTCCAGAATCTCGCCCCACAATGCTCCCCCGGGCCCCTGGCCGGCACTGCACTCCCGCCCACAACTCTGCCCAGGGCGGTCCTAGGAGGATTGGACCACCACAATCCTTAAGCCTGTGTTCAAGGTACCCGCCCGGCCCTCCCCGCAGGCCAGGGGTGGACCCCAAAACCATCACCTCTCTCACTGACTGGTACCCCCCAAATCTCAATCCTGTGAACTAGTTACATGCTCTGTAGCACGTAAAGGTAAAATGATTTTATCAGTGGAATGTGGGTGCATTAGCCTATTCCAGAGTTTGTGTATGAATTCCAGTTGTGGTGTAATAATAGTTTTAAACAGAAATTTCACATGCCTTTAGTACAAAAAAAATTCCTTGCATGCTAAAATACATATAGCCATCTCAGAAATAAGAAAATATAGCAAGCAGTGCTTTTAGTTAAACAATAAATAATTCTATCTTTACATGAGAAAATGCATAGTCATCTCACAAAAGTGAAAATGAAAAACAGCAACCAGTGAGAGATGTGACGACCCCGGGGTCCTTCATAAACCCAGGGAGAGGACCAAGCAGACGCCCCGAACACAAAGAGCACACCGTGCCGAAATGACTCGGCGGTGGTCCCACTCTCCCAGGACCACCCCAAGCACAGGCATGGCAGAAATACAATCCCGAACCATGAATTGATCAATCCTGGAGTTTTCTTACCCATAGGATAATATTCTATAAGGTGGAGGAGTATACAAAAAAGGGCACAAGAAAAAGCATACATGTATATCTTAATTGTCCCACTATTACGTACACTGAATTAATTAGAGTAGTTATATAGAACTCGTGTGTATTTTCCAGTTTGCAAGACTGGAGACGAACACAGGTAGAAATTATTTATAAGTGGGCATTGTGATCACCAGCAAACCTATTTAACAGAAACTGGAAGCAGGCAGTATACACGCTGAGAAAATGTGGTGATTGGAGCTAAATATTCTCTTTTTTGGATTTCTGGCGATGTCATGAAAAAGGTAATGACCTGCACACTGGAGAATTACGTTTCCACTGTGCCTAGTGCTACTGCTTTGAAAAGCAGCACAGGTTGCCAGTAGTAAGACTGTTGTCTATGTTTGACAGATTTATTTATAGCAATTTACTTCTCTTCGGGGCTTAGTCCCAACCAAATAACCACTCCATGCGCCGAAACAAGAAAAATAAGTAAAATTATAGTGTCCCGAATTTTAACTCAATTATAACTTAAAGCACTCCCAACCATATATTGTAATACTATCAGAAACCTGTATGGTAAAAGACTCATACATAAAAAGATCTTTCACGCATGTGAGCTTAGTCTGAACAATAAAGATAACTATACAGAATAGGGAAAGTAGAATTATTTTGTTCATGATTTTGATACAAAATAAGGAGTTTACGGTACATTTTGTGTCTGCATGCACAAGTACACTGCAATATCCCTCATATGCATTAAATTATATTTGATAGGGAGCGCATTATGTTAATACTGGGATTTTTGAGAAATATGTACTAAATCAAAACCTGTGCAGAACTTTCAGAAATGGGAAAAGGAAAGAAACCTCTGCTAAATGTAAATAATGAAAAAATAGTAGTGATAAAAGCTCTTAGGCAGGATAAGTTGAAAGAGCAGGTTTACTAGTACAACCATCAACAGCAGATAACAGCAACTGACTCTCTAATAGGAAACATAACATTCCAACAATGATGTAAGGAAGACAGTGTTCCATTAAAGGGATAGTAACCATAACACTTCCCCTTACCAAAATAAAAAGAAAAGAAAAGAATGTAAAGACAAAGCAACATCAGAAGAACAAAGTAAAAATAAGTTAAAACAGAACATAGTCCATAAACTTCCTAGGAGCTTGTCTTGTCCTAGGAACAAGTCTTGAACTGCCAAGGACATTTCCTCGGCCAGGACCAGAAGAAGTGGACGCATAACTGGAATTATCAACATACTCAGGAGCACTATTAGAAAGATTTTTAAACTCTGTGTACTTTGCCAATCGAGACATGTTCCAAGTACATCCATTGTTTAGAGTCACAACATGTTTCCTAATAGCGGTAATGATGAAAGGACCACTGAAATTTGAAGTACCCTTGAGTCCATATTTTGGCTTCTTCACAAGAACACTATCCCCAACATTCCATTTCCTAAATTTGACAGCCATCCTATCATCATAACGTTGTTTATACTTCCGTTGATATTCAGCCAACGCATCTCTCCTTCTCAACTCACACTCAACACTATCATCACAAACTATCTCCGGAAGCCAAGCAGGGTTAAGCTTGGAATTAGCCAATCTCCCCCTCAATGCATCAAAAGGAGACTTTTGCATGATAGCATTTGGAACTGTGCGATGTGCCCACCAGGTCTCCCTCAACACACTACTGAAAGAAACCTTTGACTGCAAAGCCCTCTGCGCACAACTCTTAACGACTCTATTCATTCGCTCAGTAAGACCGTTCGCCTGAGGCGAATAAAGAGCTGTCTTCTGGTGAACAATTCCAAGATCTTTGAGAAAACAATCCATCTCATTGGAGGTAAATTGTACACCATTGTCCGTAAGTACATACTTAGGCACGCCATCTGATACAAATACATCCTTCAGAAACTCAATAATGGCTCTAGAATTCACCATGCCCATGCATTTAGAAATCACCCACTTTGAAGTGTAATCCACCAGTAATACCACAAACCTCTCATGTGAAGGCATGAGCTCAAAAGGACCCGCTATGTCTAGCCCCACTTTTGTCCAAACCATAGCAGGAACTTCCATCGGAGATAGAGGAGAATGACTCGTGGTGTGTGATTTGTCATTAGCAGCACATAAATGGCAATCTTTTACAACAATTTCCACCATCCGATCCATACTAGGCCACCAGTATCTCTCTCTGATGCGAGCCTTGGTGAGATTCCTCCCAAGATGCCCCTCATGAGCCAATTGACAACTTTCTCACGCAAATCATTTGGAGGTACTAGTCTGTCCCCTCTTAACAAGTTCCCTTGACAAAATGCCAAGTCATTTCTGACCGTCCAAAGGCTTTAATTCACCATCCAGTTGATCATACCTAGGCCACCCTTTTCTGATGATATCCCTCAAAGATTGAAAAACAACATCATTAGCAACACAACTTGACCAATCATCCTTAGACAAAGAAGATTACAGTACCCAATTTACACGCTCTAAATTACCTGAAAAACAATCCTCTTCAATCGGCAACCTGGTTAACAGTCTGCGGGCTTGTTGTTCTGACCAGCAATATAATGTACAACAAAATTAAATTCCTGTAGACCTTAGCTCCATCTCTTCAATCTAGGCGTCATATGATCACTTTGATGACAAGAAAATATCTGAACAATAGGCCGATGATCCGATCTCACAACAAACGGAATACCCCATAAAAAGAACTTAAAATGATATATTGACCAAAATACAGCCAATGCCTCTCTTTCAATGCAGGAGTAATTCAATTCTGCATCCTTCAAAGCTCTTGAAGCAAAAGCTACCACAACCTCCTCCCCATTCACAATTTGAGAAAGTACCGCGCCAAGACCTTTAAGGCTGGCATCGGTAGTGACAATGGTTTTTAGTTTAGAATCAAAATGACCCAATTTCACTCTTTATTAAACGAAATGCTTGCTCACAATCACTAGACCAAGTGAATCGTACACCCTTTTTTTAAAGAGATCTTATAGGCTCAACAATGCTAGCAAAACCTTTAACAAATTTTGAATAAAATTCCGCCATGCCCAAGAAAGACTTGGCCTGGTCTTTATCCTCTGGAGCTGGTGCTTTAACAAAACTCTCAGCCAATTCTAACTTCGGTTGTATCCCTTTCCCAGAGATTACATGCCCAAGATAAGTAACTGAGTCCAAACAAATTTTGCATTTCTCTTTCTTAACTGTGAGTCCCCTGTCAGATAGTCTATTTAACACCGATCTTAAGACAACATCATGCTCCCTGGCATCCACTCCATACATCAAAATATCATCCTGTAAGAACATTACATTATGTAGATCTCCAAGAACCATTTTCATCACCCTTTGAAAGCAGGCAGCAGCCGAGGCTAACCTGAAGGGCATTCTCAAGAACCGATAAGCACCAAGGGGTGTAACAAAAGATGTTAAATGTCTAGACTCTTGATGTAAGACAATTTGGTGGTACGCAGAAGAGAGATCTAGAACACTAAACATGTTCGCTCCCTTCAAAATACTAATAGATTCAGAAATATTTGGTAAAGGTTGTCGATCAACCCAAATACATTCATTCAGTCCACGCAAATCCACACACATTCTTACCGGTTTTCCACCATCCTTGGGTGCCAAAACTATTGGACTTAACCATTCTGAAGACTCAATCTCTTCAATCACTCCTAATTTCAAAAGTTTTTCAATCTCTAATCTCAAAGGCTCAACCATCATATTAGGGACCTTTTGAACCTTATGCACACACGGTTTAGCAGATTTCTTAAGAACAATCTTGTGTTCAAAACCCTTTAAACATCCCAATGTATCTGAGAACACTTTAGGAAATTCAGAAAAAATGTTGTTAGAATCAGACACAGTGCTAACTCCTTGAGGAAGAGAAGAGGGAATTGAGTCCTCCATAAAGATGACTTGATCATGAGGATTTTTAGCACAAGGATTAAGGATTATACCAAAATCATGTTGATGTTTCCACCCAAGAAGATTGTCCCCTCTCACAGCCACATAAACTTTGCCAGTGATTTCTTTACCTCTGAAAGAAATCTTAGCTACTGTATATCCCAAGATGTCTATCTTTGAACGACCATAACTTAAAGGAGCAATATCTGGAGGCAACAGTGGAACATTTTCTAGACCAACAACCTCATCCCAAATTTTGTTACCTATTAAAGTAAAAGGAGATCCTCAATCTGCCATAAACTTGAATATATACTTGTCAATACCTATATCACAAAAAGGCATAATAATCTTTTCAGAATCAACACTCGCTCCAATATCTTTTACATTCGAAACAACTACAGTGTGTACAATGGCAGATACATTTTCATTAGATTCTTTCTTTTTGTTGGACTTACAAACACGAGCATGGTGACCTTTACCTCCACAATTGTTACAAATACTATCTCTTGCAAAACAATTTGAATAATTAGAAGTGTGAGAAAAACTACCACATCTGAAACAACACAATCTTTGATTAGAAAATGAGTGTTGCTGTCGAAAATCATGTTCTTTGGATAAAGAAGTCTCTCTATTACACAAAGGACGACTCTCTTGAGATCCCTTCTGAGATGATACGTTCTTTTGAGGCAATTTGTTTCTTACATTAGCTAAAACTTTAGCAATAGAATCAGGAGATTCATCCAAAAATTCATCTTCTTCTAGTCTATGCACAACATCTTGACTTTTCTTTTTAACTTCAACAGAAGTGTGATTTGCCTCTTCTTTATTTTTCCTTATTTCTTTAGCCCAAGTAGAAGTATTCTCCATGCCTTCTACAATAGCCATAGCCTCTTTCAGGGTAGGGTTCTTAGATAATAACTTTTCTTGAACTCTTGTGCTATTAGTACATCTTACAAGCTGATCTCTTACAAGTGTTTCAGATAAATCCCCTAAATCACAAGTGCTTGCGAGAGTTTTCAAAACAGATACGTAGGTACCTACACGTTCAACAGGACCTTGTACACGAGTAAAGAATCTATGGCGTTCTAAGACAACATTAATTCTTGGCCCAAAATAACTTTCTAACATAGACAAGGACATTTCAAAAATATCAGAAGGTTCACCATGAATGAAATGAAAATCGTATTTATTGAGCGCTAACAGCTGCCCTGAGGCGTCCAGGCGCTAAAAATTACCATCAGTGCTTAATGAGAAAAAGCGGGGGAAGACAACACTATTGGTTAAACAAAAAAGTTTTAAGTTTCTTACGGAAGCTCAGAAGGTTAGAGTCTGCTCTAAGATGAAGTGGTAGGGTGTTCCATATTTTTGGGGCTTTATAAGCGAAGGAACGACCTCCGGCCCTCGCTCTATGAATTCTTGGGATTTGGGCTAGGAAAGCATGTGAAGATCGGAGAGCTTTGGTGGGTTCGTATGGCGATACCAAGGAGTGATTGATCTCTGGGCCTGATTTCCAGTACGCCTGGTGTGCAATGCACAGAGATTTAAACTTGACTCTGTCCCTAATAGGGAGCCAGTGTAATGCTTTTAAGCCAGGTTGTACTGAAGTTCTCCGAGGGGTGCCAAGTAAAGTGAGAGCTGCACAATTCTGAGTACGTTGTAGTTTTTGTAGAGTGTATTCCGGCGCCCCAAGGTACAGAGCATTGTTAAAATCTAGGCAAGATTGAATTAAGCCCTGAATGACTATCTGTCTTGCCTCAAAGGGGAGGAGTGGCAAGATTTTTTTTACCATCCTTAGGAGGCCAAAACAGGTCGCAGAGACTTCTGTTGCCTGCATGTCGAAGGTCAACGATTTATCTATCCACACCCCTAGGCTTTTGATATTATCTCTAGGGGTGGGAGCTGTGCCCATGCTCGGAGGCCATGACAGCTCCAAAATGGAGAGAGTTGGAGGGCCTAGAAGCATTAGCTCAGTTTTATCGTCGTTGAGCTTCAGACATGATTTGGTCATCCAGCTCTTGACGTGCTCGAGACAAGTTGTTAAGTTCGACTGCGGTAGTGGGTTGCTCCTTTGTGCGAGAGAGACCACTAGCTGGGTATCATCCGCATAGGTAATGATGTTAATACCATGCGGACGTACTATTCCAGCCAGTGGTCTCATATAGGCAATAAAGAGCGTATGGCTCAAAGAGGAGCCCTGCGGAACCCCACATCCCAGAGGCTTACTCGAGGAGACCGATGTGCCTTCAAAGACCTGGAATGTTCGGTCTGATAGAAAAGACCTGAACCATTCTAGGGCTTCTCCCAAGATTCCCATATCGAGGAGGCGGTCCAGAAGCATTTTGTGGTTGACCGTATCGAAGGCGGCACTCAGATCAAGGAGGATCACTGCCACTGACCCTCCCTGATCGAGTATCCGCCTAGCCTCTTCTGTTACTGCCAGTAAGGCTGTCTCCGTGCCATGTTTTGGGCGAAAGCCAGTCTGGGAGGTGTCGAGCAGGTGGTTATGCTCAAAGAACTGAGTTACACTGATGTTGATGTGTTTCTCTAAGATCTTGGTGGCCCAGGGAAGCAGAGATATCGGGCGATAGTTGTTAAAATTAGTTGGATCAAGGGTGGTTTTTTTAACAATGCTCGGACCATGGCATGTTTCCAGGACTGTGGAACTGTCCTACTCATGATGAAAGAATTCAACAGCACCACCCACTGCTATAGTGTCCATGCTATCATAAGTGTGCCTACCTTCAACCCCTAAATTATGCAATAAAATTGCCTGTTTTCTGGCAGCTGAAAACTTTTCTCCACCAATTGCCACCAAATAGGAATCAAAAAGATTCCGCCACCTTTTCCAAGGAAGTATAGGTTCTCCCTCCTCAGAAAGAAATGGTGGGGGTTGTGACATACTGGAAGCAGTAGTTATGTTGTAAAAGTAAAAATAAATAACAGATGTGGATAAGAAAACAATAAGATCAAATCCAAGGAAGTCTTTGTTTAAAAAAAAAAAATAACTCACATCCAAACAAAATGAAGGAAAGTCAATGTGCTGTCATCGACGTTGTGAAAGTGGTAATCCAAAGATACACTGCCGTGTGTATCAGCGTTGTTATGCTAGTCAAAATGCGCTGCTGTGCGCATCGGCGTTACTATGGTATCCAAAGATATACTGCCATGTTTATCAGCGTTGCTATGCTAGCCAAAATGCGCTGCCGTGCGCATCGGCGTTACTATGGTAACCAAATGCATTGCCGTGCGCATCGGCGAGAAGAGTTAGAAAAATAACTAAAATGGCTGCTGTTATGATGTTGTTTGCGTCGCAACGTGATGACGCTGCAGGCTGACGTGCGTCGAGGTCAAAGTTCTCCAGTATCGCGTCGCGTCACGTTCAAAGGAGGATGTCAGCAGAAGAACGATTGCGCAAGCCACACGCGATGCCACACACGCGATGGCACACACGGCCTTGGTTACACGCGATGCTTCACTCGTTCAAAGGAAAACAAAGCGCAACGGTTGCAGTAGAACAGGTGAACCAAGCCAATTACCTGTTTTCTGAAATTTGCTGCTTGTTTTGGAATATCAGTGTAATCAAAAATAGTAGATCGGTGCTTTCCAAGGTAATCCAAATAACCATAGATACTGTAAAAGATAATAGATAAACAGTCAGCCGATTTTCATATATCCAATTTTAACAATCCAAGGAAGTGAAGTTAGAAAGAAATCCAAGATAAATCAGATATAAGCATCTGTAAGGTATTCAAAATACAGTATCCAGAGTCCAATGTGCAATCCAGTGTCCAGTGTTCAGTATCAAAAAAAAATCCAAGTTTGTCCAAACCAAGTCCAAATCGAAATCCAATTGTAGGGGAGTTGATGGTGGTTGTTGCTTGTCCCCAATCAAGCCTTGACCCTCGTCGCCAGTGATAAAAGCTCTTAGGCAGGATAAGTTGAAAGAGCAGTTTTATTAGTACACACATCAACAGCAGATAACAGCAACTGACTCTCTAATAGGAAACATAACATTCCAACAATGACTTAAGGAAGACAGTGTTCCATTAAAGGGATAGTAACCATAACAAGTAGTTTATATATGGAGGCATTTGTACTCCATAAACACAAAGATTACAATCTAAACATATATTCATGGAAGATTCTGTTAACTAACTTCTTCATAACCTCTGCTCTGATGGAGAAAGCAGATGACTACATAACCAGGGAGGCTGGATTGTCAAACAATGGTCATATAAATCTAAATACACAAATCGGTGTTGACTGAACAGTGGGTTCTTTAGGGATCTCTCTGCATAGAGTAGGTAGCATAGTAAACAAAATGTTTACCTCATGAACAGTAACACTGGTTTACAGTCCTCACATGAAACCATCTGAGGGGCAGATTTACAAGCCCTTTGCGCCACTTTGGGAAAAGTAACGCAAAAGTGGTGCAAGGGCTTGGAAATCTGCCCTGAGAGTCTTTTTTGAAATTTTGGGGAAGACAGTACTCATGTATGTATGTATGTATGTATGTATAGGCATTTATATAGCGCACTACTTACCCGGAGGGCCCCAAGGCGCTTCGACCGCTGCGAAACCCTTCCTGGCTTCCCTGAGAGATGGTCCCTTAATGGGTATCTCCAGGGTGAGACCGGGCATCCCCGGCGGTCTGGTGGGGCCGTTAGTGAAGATGAGGCAAGCTAATGCCCAGAGTTGCCGAGTGTGATCGCTGATCAGAGTGGGCACCGAGGCGAGAGAATTATCGAGTCCGCTGACCCTGGTCCAGAAACCTGCCGCGCCGGGAATCGAACCCTGGTCCCGGGCCGTCCTCTGCTCTGCCGCCTCTAACCAGTGAGCCACACTACTTCACTGGTGAAGCCTACATATGGGTGAACATTTCGAGTGAAAAAAAGATTTTAGAAAATGTAAAAAAACTACTTCTTTTGTTCCATTTTCAATTCAATTCATTATATCTTTATTTCGAATAAAATTCATAAAAGACGACATACAATACATAAAAAACTACTGCAGACATGTCCCCAATTGACTAAAAAGAGTGTGGCAAGCAAACAACATGTGATCATAGCAATTAATTTAAAAAGTGTTCAATTTCTTTGTACGGATCAGCCACGCCCAACCCAGAAATTTAGCTACACAAATCACAGACATTTCAGTTCTAATATCACTTAATTTCTGCAGGGCTTCACGATGTCCCCCACAATCCAAAGTTACGCATATGGGTTTCAGCCATTTAATTCGAGGGGATCGATATGCTGGACATGCAAAAAACAAATGGCCAATGCTTTCTACCTGGTCAGGACACCATAAGCATTTATTGCTTGCATTCTTCGCCCACTTTGTAGTAAAGGAGTTGATGGGCAATGTACCTACACGAAACTGGTGATACAGTTTACGGTCTAGGGTTTTGCAAATCAGATCCCAGTAGGGCTCAAGGGACGGAGTTACCTTATGTGTTAAAAAGAGTCCCGTTAAGTTATTGTCCGAGGAATGGGTGACCAGTATAGATTTTTTCGAGGCCCAGAAAAGATCCTTAAAATCTTGTTTAGAAGGAAAACTGAAGCACCCAGGGTTTATCCACAGCTCAGGGAGGCCCATTGTATACAGTATTTGTTTGATTTCCCTGAGCCATGGGATTCTATGAGCACCCCACAGTGATTTAACCTCATCCAGTTCATGAGCGAAGAGGCTAAGCTCTGGAGTCGTCCAAAGCCGACGCCAGAGTGCCACTAGACGAAACTGTGCCATCTCGTCTAAAGGTCTGCAACCGAGGTCTAATAGCAGTGGTTTAATGGGAGAGGATTGTGGAAGCCCTACCAGGTTCCGAAGGAACCTATTCTGTGCTGTGGCCAAAACTGACAAGTCCTTGTAACCCCATATGTCAGCTCCGTACAGGGTTGCTGCATTGACCTTGGCCTCATAAATTTTTAGTGCTGGAGTAATGCGTTTAGTCAAGGATTTTTTTTGTTCCTGCAGTAAGCAGCCCGTGAGGCGGACGAATCTGAGTTTTAATGCCTCCAACTGGGGGTTCCAACTAAGTTGATGATCAAGGGTCACACCCAGATACGTCATGACCTTGACCTGTTCAATTGGGACACTGTTCAAAGTAACCGAACTTTTAATTGGGGTTTTCTTGCTAAAAACCATGAATTTAGTTTTGTCAATGTTGATCTGCAGGTCGTTGTTCTTGCAGAACTCTGCGAACCTATTCAGGGCTGCCTGTAACCCGCTCCGGGTTTTAGAAAGGAGCAGGGTGTCGTCGGCGAAGATTAACATAGGATATTTTGATCCTCCCAGGGTAGGTGCATCAGTCTGTGTATTGTTAAAAAATTGGACTACCTGGTTGATGAAGAGGAGAAACAGGGTAGGAGCCAACACGCAGCCCTGGCACACCCCTCGTTGGACTAGAAAGCTGTTGGTCACCTGACCCTGCCTCCCCCACCTTACCTGAGCGAAATTATCCTCGTGTAAACGCCTGACTAATTCCAGGAGTTCTACAGGAAGGCCCATAAGTCTAAGAGCTTCCCATAGTTTCACCCTTGGAACTAAGTCGAAAGCCGACTTAAGATCAACGAATGCGGCATAGATAACCCCTCCACCCAAGAAGACCACCTTTCAATAGAGCATGGTGAGTCGAAACACCTGGTCTATAGTGCTGGTGCCTAATCTAAACCCTGCCTGCATAGGGGAAAGTATATTGTTCTGTTCAATCCACCCCTAAATTCTTGCTAGGGCCATTCTTGATACTATTTTTTGGATCGAATCGATCAGGCTTATGGGGCGATAGTTATTTGGCAATGATCGATCCCCTTTTTTATATATTGGCAATATCTCAGCCCCTTTCCAGGATTGCAGAATCCTTGCCCCTGCTGCGATATTGTTTGCCAATAGGGTAATGTATGGGACCCATAAGTCAAGGTTTAGTTTAAAAAGGTCCGCTGGTATAGCATCTAAACCTGGAGCTTTACCAGACTGGAAAGAACCTAAGGCATGTATCGTATCTGAAGCGGAAAATGTGAGCCTATCCCCGGGGTTTATGGGTATTGCCCCCACCGCAGGCTCGGTTGCCAGTTCTTGCTCGGCACTCGTGTCTTTAAATTGGGCAGAAAAAAATTCCACCCAGTCAATAGCAAAAACATGGTTGACCGATATTTGGGAGTCAGGGTCCCTACCCCATCTAACTGTCTCCCAAAATTTCACTTGATTAGATGACTCACAAGCTTTAAGGAGATCTAACCAGTAGGAATCGTCCCAGTCCCTCTTAGCTGCACAAAGGACTTGTTTATAAAACTGCCTAGCTTTCCTAATATCATAAGTAATCCTAGATTTAACAGCTGCTATTAATTTACTGTGAGCTTCTCTGCAGCTCTTGTTATACCATCTTTTGTGTGATTTAGCAATCTTATTATTTGATGGCTTGGTGAGGAGATTTTTGAGATCCCTAAAACACTTCTTATGAAGATTAATGATTAAGGAATCGGCTCCACCAGAGGGGGATAAAGCAGTCATCCTGCCCCTTATGTCTAAGACCAACTCCTCTATTTTACGGATAAGCTCTGGATCGGCTATGACCCTAGACCATTTAACTCGTCTTCTGTTGTCACACAAGACTAAGTCGGACGTTAGGCAGGTTATTTCCATTTGGAGATCACCCAGTCCGGGAACCCTGAGCCCCAAAGAGAGGGGGTTGTGGTCACTCTCTGGCCTAGTCTCTACCACCATATCTATTACATGTGACCAGGATTCTATGTTGACCAATATGTAGTCAATGCGACTTACACTGGACCCATTATCAAAAGTTGGCTTCCCTAAGTTGTCAGACGGAGTGCGGCCATTCACTGACCGAAGCCCCTACTCCAGGCAGAGTCCCAGCCAGTGGAGGGCCGCCTCCGTACCCCTGACACCCTTGCTTATAGTTAACGGGAGAATATTCCAGCCTGTATCTTCATCAATTCCCACATCTTCTGCCAGACTAAGGATGGGTTCAAATGAGCAGTTCAGGTCACCTGCTACTATGACAAAATGATCGCCTTTGTGCTTCTTCAGAAGATATTCTAGATCATTCAGGACTGGTTGCTTCCTCCCACCCTGACAACCTCGGGCGTAGATATTAATTAGGAGAATGTCCTTGCTGTTATCCTTACTCAGGCTAATACATAGGAGGTCGGCATTCTCTACCAGGATTTCCTTAGCACGGAATCCCAGGGTATTTCTAATCCACACCGTGAGTCCTCCTGAAACCCTACCCCTAAGGCCCTGTATGGCTGGTTTGTGATAGTTCAGGTAGCCTACTCTAAATAGAGGGACGGTTGTCCAAGTTTCCTGGAAAACGACGATGTCATGTGTGTCGATATAATCGACCCAGTCATCGTTATCCAGGCGACCCCTTAGTCCTGCAATATTCCATGAGGCCACCCTGATTGTATCTACTGGGCTACTAAGTGAGATAGTCTGCGGTAAACCCAAGTCCCCTGTCCTGATCTTGGTAGGAGTATTAACATGATCCAGGTTTGGGGTGGAACCTTTGGGAGAGGTTGAACAATCCATACAGATTACTGGGGGGGTAGGGGGAGCAGTCACCTGAGGGGGAATGAGTTCCGTAGAGTGCATTAAGGCGTCAATCCCCCCAAGTCAATCAACCGAACATATTAGAAGTGGGCGCCCCTTGCCACCAGTTGTTTTGACTTTGCCAGCCATCCCTTCGAGCTTTCCGTCTAGTATTTTGGACTGTTGACCAGGACCCCTCCATCTCAAACTGCTGCCGTGGTGGGTAGAAAAAAGTAAGAGGTCTGACGACAATGGAAGGGTCGTCAGCTCGTGAGGCCCATGAACAGAGATGCTGAGCTGTATGGGGATCTGCAAAGGATACTACTATACAATCTCCAGGAATGGACTTACGTGTAGGGCCTACCCAAGGTACTCTACGTACCATTAGTACCCGACTTCTTTGGTGGTTAGGGAGCTGTCTATTTACATTGAGCCAGTAAATGACCTTATTTTTTAGGGACCAATGGTTCTCTTGGGTTTGCGGACCCAGGGCAGGCACGCCAGCTAATACAATGACATAGGGCCCAGCTTCTGGTGGCAAATCAATAAAACTCCCACGAAAATTCGGACGACTGGGTTGCTGAGGTAGTGTATTCGTGGTTGCCGGCTGATTCAGCTGGTGTGGAGCAGATTGTGGCCTTGGTTTGGAAGGTGCTATACTTTGGGGGGGACGGGTGCTTGGGACTGTAGATCTTTGGATAGTAACAGTGGGGTTACAGACTTTTGTACGGGGTTTGGGTATGGGTTTGGGTTTTGGGGGGGCAAGGCCGGAGGTTCTGGCACCTGAGCCTGAGGGGTACAATCCTCACCCTGGGAAAACTTAGCTTCCATTTGTTTTAGACTAAGGCTAGCCATAGTGACTATAGTCTTATCCATTTCTAGTAAATTGTTTTCTATACGGGAAAGTCTAAGTTCCAGGGGAGTGAGTAACTGTTTTAATGTGTCCCAAACGATTTTGAGAAATTCTTCATCACCCCCCCATCCTTCCCTGTCTCACTCAGCCTACCCTCAGTTGGCCTCTCTTCGATCTTAACTGGAGAGGCCCCCATTGTAAGGTCTAACACAACACTGCGTGAGCCAGGGTCATTTTCCTCTCCCAGGATGCAAGTGTTAGTTTTAGAGGCTTCTTCATCGACCCCATGTGTGACCAGCGGTCGTCTACTATTAAAGAACTGGGACCTCGCAATTTTAGCCTTTTTGCGTGCATAGGTGGATCTAGCAAGACATTTCCTTTTGTGGGTGGCAACTTTCTTAGCACTTACTGCTGGCTTAGAAAAATCGGGTTTAGTGGGGAAGCCTATACCTGCCTCAAAGACATATGGCGCAGACACCTCGGTGGACTTTAGAGGTGGTGGTGATGGAATAAGAGGCGGCTCAGGAAGAGATGTGGTTGGAACATGATGGATGTCTGCTGACGTTAACAAAGGGCGAGGGCCTAATGTACGCTCTGGCGTTAAAACTGAGGCAATATTCCCTAAGGATGATTTTTTGGAGGAAGCTAGGTTCAGGGAAAGCCTTCGTGCAGCTTCTAATTCCAATGATACCCTATGTTGCAATTTACTGATTTCCACATCAATGGCCAAATTGGTCTTGGTGAGGAAATCATCTAGGGTTCCATTGGGCTTATTCGCTCCCTTAGCAGTTTTGCCGCGACTACCCCGTGTGCACATTGTGGGAATAAGGGTGAACAAAGTGGCAGGAATGAAATATATCAACAACAAGCCAAGGGGGGTGGCCCAGCCCAGACCTCTCTGACCTCGAACGGCCTCAAACGGCCCGCTCTTAGCCCGGTCTTCGCCCCGGGCTGCGTCCCGCGCTGCGGGAGGGCCGTTCCTATATGTAGGGAGTGAGTGTTCTGGGCGGTGGGCGGGCCAACAGGGAGAGCGGACCGGAAGCTGTCACATGGTCACGCAGGGACTCCTGGGTAATGGAGTCCCTGCAATGCTCGCAGCCCTGCTGCAGCCCTCGGCCCTGGTCCTGCTCTGTTCTACTCCTTGTAATGTTAAAGAGTCCAACCCCACTCTGGTGACGGCGATGTGTGGCGAGGTCCGGTTGCAAGGCAGGTCAAGGTGAGCTTCACACAGAAGTCAGCGCCTCCGGGCAAATGCGCTTGCTGAAGAAATGGTGTCCCAAAGATGCAGTGAAGGCAGGAGTTTAAAAAGCCCTCCAGTGGGCGGTGGGCGGGCCAACAGGGAGAGCGGACCGGAAGCTGTCACACGATCATGCAGGGACTCCTGGGTAATGGAGTCCCTGCAACGCTCGCAGCCCTGCTGCAGCCCTCGGCCCTGGTCCTGCTCTGTTCTACTGCTTGTAAAGTTAAAGAGTCCAACCCCACTCTGGTGACGGCGATGCGGCACCCGCGGAGCGGGTGCGGCGAGGTCCGGTTGCAAGGCAGGTCAAGGTGAGCTTCACACAGAAGTCAGCGCCTCCGGGCAAATGCGCTTGCTGAAGGAATGGTGTTCCATTTTCAACTATACTAATATACTGCCCAAATAACTGAATAACATATGTACTACTCAAATTACTTCATATTTATACCATACTAATTTTGAACACTAATCCTTTATGGGTTCCGGAGTGGCGTGCTACTCGCCAGAAAAGCGATTCAACACCCATCAGGGGTAACAAGTGCTATATGAATGCTAATCTTTCTTCCCCTTGTATCCCTCCGCTATCCTTCTCACTCCAAGTAACAGACTAATATCCACCACTGAAATTACCTCATATTTCACCATATTAATTCACCACTAATCCTTTATAGACTTCCTGGATAGCGTGCGTCAACAAGCGATGAATAAATACAAATCTTTGTCCTCCTCTATCCTTCTACTATCATTCCATATGTGTATGCAAATGTGTGTGTTTGTATTTATATAGCGCCTTCAACCCTGAGGTCTTGTAGCGCTGTATTCATACTGCTGTGGAACCCTTCCTGCCTTTCTTGTGAGATGTCCACTCCTGTGCACCCCTAAGGTGAAGTCAGGCATCCAAGCACTGCTGGGGCCGTTGTGGAGATTAAGCAAGCTATTGCCCAGAGTCACAGAGTGGGACCCATGATTAGACTAGGCACAGAGGCGAGAATGATCAGGTCCGGGGAAATTGTGTCCAAGAGCCGCAGAGGCGGGAATTGAATCCTGGTCCCAGCCCAGACCTCTTTATCAGGGTCTGCCGCTCTAACCATTGAGCCAGCTGCTCCACATATCCAAATAACTGACTAACCTATCTACCACTTAAAATGTACTTGCATGTTTCACTATACTAATTCAACACTAATCTTCTATGGGTCCCAGAGTAGCGTGCTACCCGCCGAAAAAGCGCTTTGACGCCTCGTCAGGGGTAGTAAGCGCTATATATATGCAATTACAATACAATACCATACTTAGAAATTGATGATGACTTGTATCAGATTTTTGGAGTTTGCTGAGCCAATATTTGGGGACCCCGACACATTTTGGGGAACGCTTATAGTCCAACCCTGCACGTAGCTTTGTAAAGATTCTTTCAGATCCTTTTTTGATGATGGAACAACCCCTTTAACCTCTTCATGTCTTCAGCGGTGTAGCTAGGAATTCCTCCAACTCACAAAATGCCTTTGATACATTTCTCCCTTGAAGTTTGCAGGAACAAACCCCTAGATGCATCAACGTTGTCATTTGCGATTCCTTAATTGCGAAAAATAAGGAATCGCAATTAAGGATTCGGAAATGGCAATGCATCATTAATTTCGCTATTTTATTGAAATTCGGTAAAAATCGCAATTTTTACCGAATTCCAATAAAATTGCGAGTTCCAAATAGCGAATCCGATATTCCCATTCATTCCTATGGGCTGAAATGCCCATAGGAATGAATGGGAATTGCGAATTCGCAATTTCAAATCGGAATGCATCAAAGCCTTTCAAGGGTGGAGAGGGGGGTCCAAAGGACCCCCCCCCTGCACCCATGAAATGCACTTTTACATGTGAGTTACATACACACATGTCCTAAGGACATGTGTGCCTGTAACGTACACGTTTAAAAAATGCATTTTTATGCGTTTTTAAACATTTTTGCAAATTACCACGAAGTTCAACTTCGTGGTAATTTGCATTTGCAATTTTTAAAATCGCAAATGTTTTGAGGATGATGCATTGCTGTTAAGGAATCGCAAATTTGCGATTCCTTAACAGCAATCGCATTTTTTGGAACTCGCAAAAAAAAGCGATTTCCAAAAAATGCTTGATGCATCCCAGTAACCAATTTAGGAAGTGCAAAAGGCCGATTTATGCGAATCGCACCGTTTGCACTTCCTAAAAAGGTTGATGCATCTGGGCACAAGCCTGTTATTTTGCGAAACGCAAGCTTCCCGACATCAAAATGCAATGATGCATCGAGCTCCAAGCTTGATGGTGGGTTTTCAAAAATATTACTATTTTAAACTGAATTCATTAATTGACTTAGTTTTGCACAGTTTAATTGGAGCCAATTTGGAACGTTTAAAACGAATAAGAAACTGGAGCCCATGATACAAAATACGGGGCCAGACATACTGTTGTCTGGACACGTAGCAGCACTCTGTTTAAGCAGTGTCAGTATTGTGACCAGGCCAATAATGTTCGCTAAGTTAAGTAAGAAGTCTGTTCGCAAGGGCTCGTGTGCAAATTATGCCGCATAAACAAGAGCGAAGCTGGATTCCTTAGCCAAATCTGTGCTACCGGCTGTGAATGCAAAGATGGACACCTGCAATGGTGACACTGAACACAAGTAATTCACCCATTAATTTAGGCAGAGGAGACGAAGCTGCTGCATAAACAATCTCTTTTTTTTTTAATTGAACATTTTAATTCATCACTGCAAAGTATGAATGCATTAGTAGAAGTGCAAAGGCAGGCAGATGTTTCCACAGTCCTAAAAGGACAATTATATTAGGACATGTTATTTACTTACTCCTTTGAGTCTCTCAATTCCCTGTCCATGACGTAGCAAGGGCTGGTTGCCAGGGAACTGTAAGACAAGTATTGCACAAGCGCTTTTGTCTCCAACTATGTTCTCAACTCTAGAAATGAGCGGGGCCCTCAAACCACACTCGCGGGAGTTCTAAAGTCCGAGCTGTATGTTCATGAGAGTCAAACAACTCACAAATAAACCAACACACTTTGACAAGATTACGCCTCAGTTACCCTAGGTCCCTTTAGGCCTAGATTTACACTCCAGGCAAATCCAATTTTCACCTAATTAGATGGAAACGAAACAGAGCGCAGCCCCTTCCTGTCCGAGTCTCAATCAGTACTTAACACCTGCGTATCTGACTATAAACATATCTCAGCTGCATGATGGGAACAGAGGAACGATTTAACAGGTAAAGTCATTAAGGGTGGGCAAAGAATGTGTAACACAAATCAAAGTCATATGAATCTGCCTATATGGTGAGAAATATGGTGTCAGAGCATGCAGAATGAAAGCTTGAAGTGACCAGTGCGGCACTGCCTGCTCGAACCCACCAAGGGTGTTGTCGGGAAAGCTTATTGCAATTTCCGCTGAAAGACCACTCGGTCAGATTAATGGAAGGGGCGCACAGCCCTGGACTTCGTGTACACACACCCAGAAGAAAACTACTACATGCACATAAGGAGCCTCAGCAAGATCTTATTCTAAGCCTGTGTACAGAGACAGAGGGAGCTTTCCATCTGTCTTAGAAGAAATCACAATTTCTACAGCACATGCACTGACCACAAATTACCACCTCCACCACTG
The DNA here is from genome assembly GCF_964263255.1 of Lissotriton vulgaris. NCBI lineage: Eukaryota > Metazoa > Chordata > Amphibia > Caudata > Salamandridae > Lissotriton > Lissotriton vulgaris. The sequence goes on along the minus strand of NC_141689.1, from coordinate 1,961,476,478 downwards.
GCTAGTGGCTAGAGTGAGAGGTATGGTTGGGTAGAGAAAGGTATAGTGTTCTTTTTAGAGAACAGGGTAGGCTCAGGCTTTGGATCATATTTGGACTTAGGCTATGAGGAGGCTTAGTTTTAAAGTGAGGGTAAAGAATAGTGTCAGGTTTAGGGTTAGCGGTAGCGTTATGGATTTGCTTAGGTTACTGTTAGAGTAAGGGGTAGCATTTAAATTTACGCTTAGTGTTAGACTAGTGTTAGGGAAGCATTTACATTGAGGATTATACTTCGTTTTAGATGTCAGATTAGGGCACATTGCATTTTCTTGCATTGATAGAGAACTTTCTGTGTCCCTAACAAGGCTCAAAGTTGTTTACTGGTTGGCCTGGTTGCATGATTAATATACTGCTTAAAATCCCTAGTGAGCTTATGAAGCGCTCTCATTTCCATTGGGCTCCTGGGTGCCCTTCCGCGTGCATGGTCAAAAATATGTTGTTTGTGTTTTGGCCTATTTTGGACATTTTGGACAGGGAGCATCAGGTTTAAGGACTTGCTGAGCACACATCAAATAGACACAGTCACACAGTCCAGTACTTACCATCTCTTAGGAGCGCAATGTCATGTCTATAATCTTGATGTTCATCAGTGGGGTCTATTATGATATATGGAGCTGATCCAGTAGTACCAAAAGTCCAAAATTATTGTAGGTTACATTTTAGCATTTATGGTGAGGCTTAAGGTTAGTATACAAACTCTTAGTCTAAACATAAAGAAACATTACTGCCACTAGCCCTATTCTCAGTAGTGTGAATTTTGACATAGTGGGTTCTATGTAGTGATATCTAAATTAGGTGAATTCTAAATAGCGGCATAAAAGGGCATGCCCACCCTAACTTTGACTGAAAATGCACAGAAGAGTTTGTATCAGACACAGAGTGGCATTTGAATCGACAATTCTGAGACTTGCTGCAGGTGGAGTCACCAAGACTGTACACACCTTTGTGCTGACCATCGGGTTTCTGAAAACCTGGCAGAGTAGTCCTTGCTCCACTATCAGTAAAGGGGCATGAGGCATTGCCACAATCCCTGTTGGTTAATTCTATGACTGTTGTATGGGTCCATACAACTCTTGTAGGCCACCCCCACTTTTTGGGTAAACTAAATGTGGACTACCTACTGAGTGGCATACATTCAAGATACTCTCCAGGGTATCTTTGCCTTCGTGCATGCATCAGCACAGGAGCATAAACTCTGGCAATGGGATTCCTTCATTTGGATGAGTCTATGGTCAGTGGCGTGCTGACGTGGGTTGCCCAATCACTGCAGTTCTAAGGATTGACCAAAAAAGTAAATGATACCCCGTGGAAGGGAAGAACATTCTAAGTATCTGTTCAAATCATTAGTATTCAATATGTGTCAGTATAAATGAAGGATCAGATGACATAAAAGAATCAGTGGAGAAAGATACGAACAATGTATCTTATGACAACAGTGGTAAAGGTACACCAATTGAAGGTTGAACATACACATGTTCGTACAAGATAAGGGAAGATTTCAATGCATAGCCCTTACTGATTTGTTGGATTCCCCTGACAGGTAACAATTTAGTTAAATCATAGTAGGAGTCCAGAGTTTTTCGATTTAAACTATTGGTCATATATTTTTGAATCAGACCACCTGTTTAAACCCCCTCAAGGGGTTTCCTCTTTTTGCACTTCAACTGTAATCTAGGAATAAAGGTACTGGAGTTAAAGGTGTGGAAAGAGTGTTAAAATTCAAAATGGTGTAGTGTTCAAAGTAACTTCTATGAAGACCGTTCTATTAATGCCTTATTTTTGTATGGAGCCCTGAGTTGCTTTTTAAAGGTGGACATAGAGGAGGGGATGTGAATGGCTGGCTGTTGCGAGTTCCAAACTTTGGGCACACATTCAGACAGGAGCGGCTGGCACAGGTTAGAGTGGTGGGGTGGTGGGGCAGGGCGGGGTGGGAGGGAAGTCGACAGATGACAGGATAGGTGAAATTAAACAAAAGAAAAATAAGTTGATGAGGCAAGCGCAAGGTAAGTGGTTTTATTTATTTATCTAATTTTACCTATCCCATCATCTGTCGACTTCCCACCCACCTCGCCCCACAGCTCTTACCTCTGCCGGCCTCGCTTGCATTCAGAGAAAGGTTGGATGTGCATTTTTTGTTAAAAGCCGTTATTTCCAGTAGTAGCAAATCAGAGCTGTGGGTTTGTCAAGAATCACAAGAGACCCTTCAATTCATGGCCAGATAACGAAAGTAGTCAGATATTATATGTTTGTGTGCGCAATTGTGTGGATGGCTCAGTGTGTGAAGGACTGGTTTTTACTCAGTGTTCATATAACAGAGCCTCGGGAACATGGCATTGAATATTGTATAACTATTATGTACAGGCCTGACTAGAAAGCACTCTAGGATCCAAGAATGGGACATTTAAAAGAGGTGCACCATGTTTGGGCTCCATAGTCTGAATGCGCTGTTGAAACAAGCGCTGTTGAAACAACTGTTGCACTGCAAACAGTATCTGCCAAATGAACAAGTATTTGAGTGAAAAGTGAAGCAAATAAAACCATGAAAAGGATAATTTTCAAATGGTTAAATAAGAATTAAGGGCCTGATTTAAAGTTTGGAAGACGAATAATTCCAACACAAATGTGATAGACATTCAGGCAGCCTTATTACAAGTGCATTATAGCCTATGGACCATTCAATAAGACGGACAGGATGTTTATGACGTTTTTGACATAGTAACCCTTGCACCAAACTCTAAATCAAGTCCCAAGTCTTTAATATCATGTTTTCCTCTACTTCTGCAGAGTAAAGCCCTTCCTTGAATAGATCGAATGGGAATTATTACACTACTTGGGCAACACTGTTACTCTGGTATATAATTGCACTAATCAGCAGCTGAGCGTGACCAGTTAACTTCTGTAAAAATTATAGTGAGCATTTTCTGCTAAATCCATCAAATGTTTGCAATAGGTAAAGAAATATGGGACAAGTGCAGAAAATTCAAATTTACTGAGAAAATGTTGCAGCTGAATAACCAATTTCCCCGTGGCCTTACTGATAATGAATTGTTATAGTAATACTAAGATCAGGATTGACTCTTTTATCTTTTTTGGCACACATTCCTTTAAAGTTATGTTTATTATTTTCTCTCATTTATATGTGTGTAAATGTTTACAGTTCTCTATACTAGAGTCAAACTGCACCTGTTGCATAAAGCATTAGTAATTGCATTTTTTGAGAATGCCAAAAAATGTTAACTTCCCTCCAATGCCTAATGTAAATCTATAGGAGAAAATGCACGTGCTTCCTTCCATCAGAAATAGAGCCTTAAGGCGACCATTCCATCATAGTAAGTGATGCGCAGCCCACTGCACATCACAATAGTCAGCACAAGCACCAGGAGGACTGGTGCAACCAGTGGTGTATAGCACCTACTGCCACATGCCGGATCCTGCCAAGTGCACATCAATGACACCAGCTCAGTATTGCCCCAGATCTACTACATGCCAAGGCTTTCCCAGCTATGCCACCTTACTGACTGGGCACCCTTTTGGAGTGTATGGTTGGAAGGATTTTGGATGTAGTATGTCCTGTATGTCGAATGGTGTGCTCATATACTATGCTGTGCTCAGAGGTTTCTTTCAAGCTGTAGGTCCCTGGCCTGAGCTCTTGCAATATTCTCACACTCTCAGGCCTGCATTTGTCTTGCCTAAGGAAAAAAATCAAACATAATTTACCCTCAGCGAGAGGCACCATATCATACAACACATGGCACCAGTCATGAAGATGAGGCGTTATGGCCCGCCCTAGGCCAACCACCCCAGGTAGATATATCCACAGAGTGTTTGCGTTATTGTAAAGGTCGCGCAAAGGCCAACCAACGGCTCCTCGGATCTGTCCCCCTGCACACAGGGGTGCAGAAGTTCACTTTACCAACAACCAGTCATATAGAGTAAGCCTATCACAAAGGAGTTCTACAGAACATGGTCATGCATAAAGTATAAAGCATACTGTGCATACATGAAGGTCCTCACTTGAAAGTGGTGAAGGCTCGGCCCAGTGACGCACTTGAGTGGTAGATGGTTTACTCACTCAGGAAAAGAAGACCAGGTGGCAGCGGGGAAACAGGGCTCACCAAGCATCTTGGCACTGCCTCAGTCAGAGTCAAAAGACAAAGTATACTGGGTGGGAAAGCAAGGTGCTATTTTGGGTTCACCGCTAATAAAAGTGAAAAGGAATCATGTATAATGGACGTAGACATCAGCATAATTAATACCACATTGCAGAGGGTGCAGATGGTTTTCCAGTTACTCTCTCCACCCAGAACAGGGGTTGTGATATTTCCTATTTTCAGAGTTCGTGCTGAGATTGTGCTCGGCAATGAGCTCGTGTGAAAGAAATTCTTAGCATGTAATTATTGCAATGTTCTAGCAAGGACTCTTTCCTGGAACTGACTGAGGCATTTCAGTATGTCATGCTGACCAGCTTTATCGGACTACACTGTCTCTGCGTTCTTACTGAAAGATCTACAAGATACACGGAGGGAGGGTTGAAGACCTCAAAGATTGGATTTGGAAGAATAGTGCACGCGTGGCAGTGCTGCGTCTGAAACACAGTTTGGTTTTCCTTTGAAGGACTGAAAATGTTTTGAGGCTGTATAGGAGCGAAATACGTCCTTTTTTTCTCCGCAATTTCTCTTGTTATTTCCAAAGAACATTTGTTCATGCCTGTCATTGAGCTGACATTGAGAACCATACTTACCGCAAAAATTATGTGTTGTTATTTTATGCTACACTAATTTATGGCGTGCCAACATGCCACCAAAGTGGGCTCAGATACATTTTCAGGCATGCCCGCTTTTCCCCCCACATGATTTAGGTAGAGTTTCCAAAGTGCCGCAAGTGGTTACGCGTATTTCTTGCCCCAACCATTCATCAAGTGGTTTGTCACATATTAAGGGCTCACAGTTTGAGGTTCAGTTCAGCATATTGGCTCCAGACAACGCGTGGCGAGTGACTTATGAACTGCAGCAGGCCAAGCTGTTTCCAGCTACTTCTCATGCGAAGTAGGTGATCCCCACTGAATGGCCTCCATTATTTCACGAATTCCTGTTTTCTATTATATAAGGTAGACACACAAATGAAATTTGTCTAAAAAAAATCAATTATAAAAAGGCAAGTGCGTGTAACACAGAATGTCAGACAGATTTACTTATTTTCTCAAAATGTTGTTTTTGATTGTAGCCCTCGGGAAGTTTCAAGTGATTAGATCTGACCTTACAAATTTGGCACATTTGGTACAATAACGTCCACTTATTATTTGTCGTTTTTTTCTTTGAGTCATCTATTGTGCATTCAACCCATTTCAAACCGGCAAAGAAGTCACGTATTCTATGTGACTCTGCAAACACGTGCTTTAGGGTTATTTTCCAGCGTGCCACTCCAATGATTCTTCATACCAAAGGAAGAGCCCTTCTGCGCAGACAATCTTGTGCACACACTGACACAATAATGACCACTTATCTACAAGGTAAGAAAAAGGCAACAACAGAGCGGCTTTCTGGTGTACGAATCCAAATAACTAAATGGGATGTAACTTTGCTACTATGATTGCGCAACTTTCAGTTTAACACACAACTTTCTGTCGTGTCATTCTGGTAGATGTTTGTGTTTTTCATATTATTTTACGACTCTTGTTTTCGACATCTAATAACTCTCAGCTCCTCTCGAACTACGGGGAGGCAAAGTATTCTTTGAAAAAGTGTAAATGTCAATAAGCAAATGTAGACACTCCACGTGAATACAAGGGGAGAAATAGGCGAATATTCTATTGGTCTGTGCACTGGTACGCAACAGGGACATTTGCAAATTGTGCAGCGCCTTTCGGTGTTTACTGTACTGAGGTCGCAGAATAGGTGCTCACTTGAGTACAATTAATGAAGGGACACCAAGAGTTCAGTGTCTGTAGACAGCAGGGTGGCATGGATTGGGCCTATCCGGACTCCCACTGGAATGATGCTCTGTTTACTAATGCCAAGACGACGTCCTCCTGTCTCCTCGGTCCAGGCTCTTCCAGATGGAAGCACCGCCCAGGGAGATATAAGAGCGGGCTGAAACGCAGAGCCCAGCGTCTGTTTTATGCACTTGCAGTGTGAAAGTGAATTCCAATAACTCGATATTTCTTCGCAGAAAGAGTGAGCACGGTTTGCCTCTTCCTATGTCTTAGCTGTGCTGTCTAAAATAATGCCCTAATTCTGATCTAAACATTTTAGGGCTAAATTAACATACCTTATGTACACTGTAGGTGCATAAAACAGGTGCTTGGCTCTGCACTGCACCAGCGCTGCCAATGAGGACATACCCCAGGCCTCTTAAAAGTCAAGTCAAGGAAGAACTTCAGGCGAAGAAGAGAGAGGAACCAGAAAGGAAGGAATGTCCTTCTCCTACCTTGTAGCCAAAGCTTCCCCCCCCCCTCCACCTCCAGCAAGCTCCCACATTGCCCCTGTTCGGGAAGGACCTCAAGACCTGGCTCTTCGGAAGACCCCAGCAATCAACGGAGCTGCCCCCCCCCCCCCCACCTTGAGACCCTCATGGGTGAGTAGTTGCGCTATATCAATCCTGATTGATTGGTTGATTGATTGAGAGGGAGGAGAGATGGTGCATGTAAAGATGCTGAAGCAGGAAGAAAAATACATTTACTGGATTGTTCTGTGAAAGTAGCCAGAAAAAGTGGACTATTCCCTGCCAAACAGTGTTTCGATGGGCAGGAAAATAGTCAGACTAGGTATGAGTGTGTGTGTTCGTGTGTGTATGCATGAACGGACGCACACACTAGTAGACAGATGCACACTCCTCTGCCTATGTATGTGGTGTCAGGAAAAATTAAGTGCTGGAGCCTAACTAGAGTCCATTCGACTGGAGGAGGTAGGAAAATGGGCAAGCTGGGTGGGCAAGGGGGTCTCAATCTATAATATATTTTTAGATACATACCTGCACATCTGGCACAGTGATAAATCCATAAAACAGCTTTGGAGGCATGGTGTAGGCTTTGTGATCAAAGGAAGCAAAACAAAAGGTTATCTTAATTGAATCTTGAGGTCCTCATTTTCCATCAACATCTGTACATTCCTCACTAATTCAATCATGTTAGTTAAGAAAATACAAGTCTAGTAGCCATTGGAGCTCAGTACATGCAGATACAGGAACTTGTACTAAAGCCATAACCAAAATGAATAAACAGATTCAGTGTAGGATCCTATTCACAAAAAATCATAACACTATGAGCAGAGATCTCCACCACTGCCTGAACATACTTTTCCAACTTTCTAAAATTCACTAACATTCAACATGAGTGCTCAGAAAAGTTGCATCAGGCTGTGGGTAAAATATTTTTCATATGAGAAAGCCCTTTCTCCAAATCTTGAGTCATCTCTTGCACTTCCCATCCTGGAAGGGTTTTTCTTCTAGCCCTGTACTGGAATAAGTCTCTGAACATTTCCAGGATGGGAAAGGGCCGGATCGGAGTTTGGGAATGCCCACAAATGTGCAAATTCCTGGAATCCCATTGTAAATTTCTGGCAGATGTAAACAAAGGTAGATCCAGTCATAAATATATGTTTAGTATCAAATTTGCATTAGTGAATTTGGCCCTCAGTGTGTAGCTTAGTTCATGGAAGTAGTGTATTGCCTACATCAAAGCCCTCCCACAAATAACATGCTACCCATCTGCAAATGCGTTTAGTGTGATCCTGTACTTTTTACTTTGAGGGACAAGAATCTTCCTGGAAGCCAGAAAACCGAAACAGAGGGCGAGCGGAGATAGAAAGGGAACAGAGACAAGGATAACCAGCAAACTGTCTCTGACCGTGGAACGGATTGAGAGCACTAATAAACCCTTGAAACATTATCCGCATGAGTGTGGTGATTAGTCGTAGTGACTATACACTCGTAGTGCTAAATAAGAATCAACAAACACATTCACGCCTTTTACAGAGTATAACAGGAGAGTTACAAAAATTGAACACTTGCTTACCAACATTAATCAGACCTGTAAATGAGTCTTTGGCAGTTGGTCAGTGCAGTAGGATGGATAATATGGAAGAGTATGCGGATCCCTCTTATAAGAGGCCTTGTGATGTAGTATCTCCCTTTACAAGGCAAGAGGATGGAATATGGTCAGTTAACATATCTATATAACCAATGACAGTCATATGAAAAAGTTCCAACACAGGTTTTATTTATTTTTTAATTATCCTCCAACTAAAACTTATCTTACTGGAGACCTCAAAAGAGGCTAAGTTGGCAGGCACATAGAAAATTAAAAAGAACACCTGTATTAAGTAACCCCTAAGTGAAAAAAATAAAAGATAGTTGAGATTAAGCACAATCGTAATATGATCACTCCTAATAGGATGCTACATATTTGTGAAAATGGAAGTAATACCTACGGTCAAAAGCCCCAAAAGCCCCTACTCAACAAGCAGAAAGGCAATGTCACAAAATCTAACCTTGAAATGGATAACATCCAGAAATCAAAGGGGAAATTGCTGCCTGTTAATGCTTCTGAAAGTAAGTATCTAAGAAAAAGTACTTAAACAGGTTCTAGACAGATGCAGTCAATGTAATCTAGACCTTGATATCAATAGCAAAGGAAAAAAAGCAAAAGAAACTTCAGGCTTTGAGCAGGTCAAAGCCGTTTTGTTATTTAAACAAATTCCAAGCCTAAAAAATATCAGTTTATCCAACCTGAAAGCAGTGGGATTTATGGTCTCAGAGGAAGGGAGGACCGTGACAAAAGCAAAGTATTCCTCTCGTATCATAAGAAACTTACTTTGTAAAGGCGAAAGAAGACATTACTACATTGGGCCTGGATTAGATCTGGGACCTGAAGTGCATGCTCTAAAATACTGGGGGCCTGAGGTGGCATCACATCATAGTGGTTTAGTGGAAACTCAGGTACACTTATGGCTTCATTCTGGATTAGACACTCCGTTCTAGAGGTGTACAGAAAGAAAATAAAGGGTCACAATCTAGACCAAATAAAGGATATTTTCGCATGGGCTTTGCAAATGATGGAATCCTCAATGAGGTCCTACAAAGTCGTTATTATTGTTTGTGTGATTTTTCTGATGTGGAAGGTGGGTACAATTATGAGGCCCCTACATAGGGCTTGGGATTCTCTCACAATCTATGATTCTGCAGTTAATTATACATGGTTTCCAGTATTGTGTAAGAACTAGAAATTTTGAGCATTTGTTAGGCGGTACCATATTATTCTTCTGCAGGAGACTTGGTTGATGGAGAATCCAATTATTGTGGGTTTTGTGACTATTGGTAAGCCAGGCTATTCATGTGGAGATGGGATATTATATGGAGTCTTCTTGTGTTGACTTCCACCCAGCGGCGGCCAGCTCAGGTAAGAGAGGTGCGTGGGGAGTTGCAGGGGGAAGTCAACAGATTACGGAATAGGTATTATATATTTTTTAATTATACCTATCCCGTCATCTGTTGACTTCTCCCCTCTGTTATGTCACCACGCCCCCCCCCCCCCACCTCACGCGCTCACCTGTGACGGCCGCCGCTGCTTCCACCAGGATATGCAATTAGAGAAAGGTTGACTGGGAAAGTGAATGGATACAAATAACAGTCACAAAAGTACGAGCAAATGCCAAGGGCTAAGTAAAACGAATATTAGTAAATATATATCTTCATAAAGAGTTCAAATTAAGGTTATTAGCTTTTTGGGAGAAACTTGACCATTGTCTATTTGAGATAAGGACAGAACACACGAGTGGTATATTGATTATAGTGGATGATTTAAATGTACAAAATGATCAAATGAGAGTATTATTTGATATCCTTGAATTGCACAATATTCAAAAAGCAGTTTTCCTGACAGTGCCATTTTCTGCTGTTTTCAATGTTATGTGTGTGTTTCTAAGTAGAGAAGGCCTAATAAGCTTAAATGCATGATTCAAACTGGATAATACGACAGGAAAAACCTTTTGGTCAAGGTCTTAACTAAGCCCAATAGATTATGTGTTTGTACCTTATGATATTTTTACCCTTTTTGTAGGATTTTGATATAAAGCAATATTAAGACAGTGATCATTGGGCATTACAGAGTACCATTTGTCTAAAAGAAGCAGCTTCTGGTGAAAGTATGTTATTTGATATGGATTTCTCAAGAAGATTAAAAAGTCGCCTTAGGGATAGGCAACTTCAGGTTCCGAATGAGCGTCAATTCGCCCCTTAGCAACACAATAGTTCCTTCTTTCACATGGACAAATTCAGATGGTTTTCCTCCCTTTTTGATAGAGTACTTGCTTGTATACAAATGAAGTCCGGAACAGTTAGGAGGAAATTGAGTTTTCCATCCAGAAGGCCCTTTTTTGGGGGGGTTCGATGATCAATCGCCCGCAGAGGTGGAGCTTTTTGGATTATATCTTATTGGACGTTAGGCTATGGGCTGGTTTAATAGACATGACTGTGATTCCTCATATTGATAGTGACCACAATCTCTTAACATTAGAGCTGAAGAAGATAATGCCAATAGCATATACCAATCCCAATAGCCCCCTTCATGATAGATTGGTTTTGTCAACGAGCAGGCGTAGGGCGCGTTAGGGTACTATTTTAACATCAGAAATCGCCATTGGTAATATTTACTGATGTATTGCTGGGGGAATTGATGATCTCTTGGTATTGTAAGACCATTCCCAGCCAGAGCTGGGAAAATGGGCAAGTTTTACAGATTCATATTTGCAATTTTTGGGTAAATTACCAGAATGTTTCTGTATAGAACCTTGTCATTCGAGCAGGAGGCTCACACCTCCCACCTGGTCCAGCCAGCAGTGCAAACTTGCAAGAATAGAGATGCCAGTGGGCATAAAAGAACAGGACCATCCTATGATAAGGGAGGTTCGATAAATCTACAAAGGCTGCATAAGTAAAGCCAAGAGAGAATGGTAACAGATTAAGTGGATCAACCTGTTGGCTGAAGCATATTCTCTACTGGATCTGTGGATAGTAAACTCCCGATTGAAAATCATACATCCATGGCAACCTGGGTTGCGCATTTTGCAAGCCTACATCCCCTTCAAGGTTTTAGTTTGCAATCTGCCACTGAATTTATTACTACCTGCAGTAGTGTCACTCTAGCGACTAGCATTGATTTGGCCCCATATGCCATTATAAGCAATTCTCCAGAATGCCTAGTTGTCACAGACAAAGAAATAGTTGTGGCCTTCAACAACATTGTTCCCCGGAAAGCTCTAGGTTTGGACAGGGTTCCAGGACTTCTTTTTCTTGGCAAACCTGACATGTGGGGGCCTACATCGCCATAATGCGAGGGGCACACTGGATCAGGTTCTCAGCTTCCAGTTCCTTTATTGCAAACTTGTTCTTTTGGGCCGGTGACTGCTTTACATAGCATTTGTAGTTCTTAGATCTGCTTTTGATTTAGTTCCCCGCCCCAAGCTTTGACAGGTCCTGGATGAAATGGGGGTACTGCAATAACTGTTGAATAGATTAAGCACCTACGTGATAATAACTTTGCCCAAGTGAGATGTGGTTAGATGGGTGAACCGACTGGGCCTTTTCCTGTCCAAAAGAGGGAGAGGCAGGGCTGTGTCCTGGCCCCTGCCCTGTTTTCCCTTTATATAAATGATCAAGCAACTTTTGTGGACTCTGGCTGTTCAGATGCCCCATCCCTTGCAAACATCAGGACACCAGCCCTGAGAGGTTGCAGATGATATGTTGCTTATATCGAAGTCCCCCAGGGGACCACAGAAGATTTTGAACAGATTCGTTATTTTCTGTACCAATAGAGGTTTAGACATAAATATCACCTAAACAAAATTTATGATACTCAATCTCTGCAAAACAACACAGCCTAACCGTGTCCTTAGAGGGTCCCATTTGGAGCGTATTTGCACCTTTGAGTGCTGGTGAATAACCCTTAATGAGCTTTTTAATTTGCACCCGCATATAACTAGGAGCAGGTTAAGGCTTGAGCAAACCATGGGGGGTATCATAAAATTGCAGAAGTGTTCCCCTTATGCCCCATTTCCTCAGCACTACACATTTTCAACCACCAAGCACTCGGCTCAGCCCTTTATGGAGCAGAGCTTCGAGGGCAAAGGGATGTGTCTTCCCATGGGCTTGTTGAAAATCGTGTTTTGCAAGAGCTGGCGGGGCTTCTCATTAGCACCCTTTTGCTTCTCTGAAGGCTAGATATGGGGCAAAAGAATCAGCCTGATGAGTTAGGCTCAAAGCCTTTATTATATTGGAAGAGGTTCTGGTCTACTGCTGAGTTTGCTTCCTATCAGTTATGCTTGCAGGAGATCTGCTAAAGGAAATTCGTTTTGCTTTAATTATTCCGAAGCACACTCAGGTCTCCATGAACTAAATCAGCCCCCACTGCAATGAAATCAGCCCTCAGCTCGTCAGCATTCCAAACTGCCTGGTAGTTAGTCCGGCCCTGCAGACAGAACCCATAGGAGATGATTTTGAAACAGAACCTACTGACAAGAGGAGGTTAGGCAGAGAACACAGCATCTACACTTGCAGTTTTGTGCTGTCTCTCCATACTAAACAAAGCAGAAGGCACACACCCAATGCTCAGTTACGCATTGTCTCCCATGTGCCAAGTGTGCATGGTGAAGGGGGCTAGGTGATGTGAGCGTGCTCCCACTTTGCGCCCATGTCAACTGTGGGATCACACTGACAAGTGTGTGTTGTTAAGTACCTTTACATGCAAATGGTGAGATATACTTTTCAATGTTGTGCAGATGGAGGGCATTGAGACAGCCCAGCACCTGTTTCTGCATTTTGATAAGGGAAGGGTTTGTGGGCATATTTCAGTGTCCTCTCTTTGAATGCAGATGATCCACAGCCTTTGACTGCTACGGACTTTGCATGCCCGCAGAGCAAATTATGCAGGCTGTGTCGTATGCATGTTAGCAGCACAAACTGAGTATGTGTAACATATTGTTTCATGCTAAAATCCGTTTTGTGAATGCACTCTCTCTGATCAGAGGTAACATGTTGAAAATCGTTACATTTGCTGAGATAAAGTCTTCCATTTTAAACGTTTACTCTGCGAGTGCAGTATGTTCTAGTGACTTGAAGTAGTATGTTACTCTTACATGCCTGAAGTAGATTTCTTTTTTATGTTTGTAAGAGTAACATCTGCTACAAATATCACATTTATCGTCCAGGTGCATCAATATCAGGAAAAGTATGTGTTACAGCAACAGCCTCTGAGAAAGCATTCTCACAATATTGTGCCTCTTTTATTGTCTGAATCTGTCAGGACAGTAATTTTGTAACTCAAACATTGCAAGCCCCAGAGCAAGTTGTAAAGTTTTTAATGAAGTGATTTTACAGAGAAAGATGACAGACTTTGAGGCTTTTGGAAAGACCCGTTTTCATCGCATGAATAGCTGTTACGCCTGGGATTAACCCCGCACAGGCGAGAGTAAACGAGCGAACACGGCTCAAAATAGTACAGATGCCATTCAATACCCAGGTGAAAGCTTGAATTTAAAATCGATTCAAATCATTCTGAAAATCACAAAGCTGCAGGTTTTTAAAGACGTTTAGATACATTCCAGCAACCAAAGCCCCAGTGCCATTGCTCACCAAGATAAATCCTTGCCCATCTTAAACATAAGAATGTTTAATAGACTCAATGAAGGCATTCACTACCATCAAGGACGAAAAGGCCAAATAATTGGCCTACACTCCTCTATACAGATCTGCAGTGACATGCCTAACGTACAATACATAACATAACATTAAATAATGTAACATCATGGGATCTCGCGCTTCTAAGCAGTTACTGTATCAACCATGATTGTGTTAATCTGGCGTTAATATAACACATGCTTGCTATCGTGGCTATGATAGTGCTGTACACATGCATATGCTACAGTAAAAATATGATTGTATGCAAAGTGTACTTGTGAAAAAGAATGGATGTTCATAGTCTATGGCTTGAACGGTAAAGCTCTTGCTATTACTGTTGTCTTGTCTTATTGTTTCTATTTTGTCAAGATGCCACATCACTCGCTGAAGAAGTATAAAGACTGTATATATCGGTACTGTAAAAAAATGATGATGACTGTTCAAGTTTGAAAAATACTCAGAATATATTGAAAATCATGAAGCATGGTGTAGAGGACAAATGTCACATTTGCATGCCTACTACGGCATTTGCTCCGTTACATAGCACAAAAAAGGTTTTAATGACTGAATGAATGACTAAGAGTGGTGTGGCTCACTGGTTAGAGGCGGCAGGTCTGGGAGCAGAGAACGGCCTGGGACCAGGGTTCAATTCCCGACGCGGCAGGGTTGTGGACCAGGGTCAGCGGACTCGATAATTCTCACCTCGGTGGTGACAGGGTTGTGGACCAGGGTCAGCGGACTCGATAATTCTCACCTCGGTGCCTACTCTAACCAGGGATCACACTCGGCAACTCTGGGCATTAGCTTGCCTCATCTCCACAACGGCCCCCCACATACGCCGGGGATGCCTGGTTTCATCTTGGAGATACCCAGTAGGGACCATCTCACAGGGATAGCCAGGACGGGTTCCCCAGCGGTCTACAGCGCCACGACGCCTCAGGGCAGCAGTGCGCTTTACAAGACACATACATACATATAAGACTAGACGAAGTACTGCTATATGCGCATAATATTCAATTTTAGACAATGTAGAAGATCAACCCAGGAGTCCTTTATTGGTGTCAACAGAAACATAAGGTGGGTGTGTCCCTAAAATCATACCCTGTCAAGAGACCAGGGAGGCAATAATTTGTTCCTCACTTGGCTTGCCAGAAGTCACCTGGAAGCGTGATGCCAGCAATGCCCCCTGGCTTACAGATGGTTATATGCCAGAATATCATTAACAAAAATCTTGTCCAATATAAGTATTGTCTCCTAAATACAATTAAAAGCAATTTGGAATTGATCTAGAGTTTTGGGTGTACAGTCCAGCAGGGGGCAGATGACACTATGTCTGCCACTTTGACGGCTACCTTCTGCCACATTTTGGAACTGCAATCATGGTGGTTGCTGCCATGGTACAAAACGTTTGGTGCATGGCTGCTGCTGGTTTTGATACCTGTACACTAGACTATATCAATGTTTTAATTTTTCAAGGATTCGACGTTTCATACTAGATATATTTCTGCAACCAAACTTGGTCTGTATTCATTCATACATTCCATGAAATATTTCTATGAAATGTGTAAAAACCGTTGTGAGCATACAGTCACTTAGTATAATTTGGTTCCTGGACCTTTAACTCTATGTGACCTCAATGTTATTAGTGTTATCAGGAAAAATTACTATTCCCACTCGAGTGAGTGCAACAGTAGGGTAAGTGTTGAATAGTGTAGGGGCAAAAATTACTATTCCCAATCCAGTCAGTGCAACAGTAGGGTAAGTGTTCGATAGTGTAGGTGTAAAAATTACAATTCCCACTCCAGTGAGTACAGCAGTAGGGTAAGTGTTGGATAGCGTTGGGTTAAAATTATTATTCCCCTTTACTTACCTAATAATATGTTGTAATGGCATGCGTTGTAGTGACATGAGTTGTAATGACATGCGTTGTAATGGCTGCGTTGTAATGGCATGTGATGTAAAGGATGTTGCGCTGTAATGACTGCGTTGTAATGGTAGTGCATTGTAATGACTGCATTGTAAAGGTTATTTCCCCATACAAAGAAACAGTGAGGTGTGTACCAGAAAAACAGCTGCAGACAATGATGGATAGTCTGTTAAGGGGTTGGTTAAAGAAATCCTCACCCCTGTGATACACAATCGGAAGGTTTTAGAAGACTTCCGTGCAGGGTTGTAAGGACCTTTTATTGCAGGGGTTCAAGAATGGGGACGTTAAAGCACAGGAAGAGGACTCTTTTGGGGCAGAGGAGATGGAAGGGGCCGAGGGGAGAGAACATCAGGCAAAGGGCTGGGAAACTATTGCTCAGGTGATTTCATCACAGCAGGAAAATAAAACCTGGTGTGATTGACCTATGCCTTATAATATTGAGATCGATGGGCAGGGGTGCAATGCTGGTATTTCAGATCAACATCACTTACAGTTACCACCGGAGTGTACTAAATTGCTGGTGGTTATAAAAGGGGTCTCATGCCTGAAACAGGGACAAACTGAAGTCTGGGTGGAATTCGGGAAAACGTGACATTGAATGAGGAGGAAAGTGGCGAGACATCAGTACCTGATAAATGCTATTAATATGATTCAACAAGTCCCCTGGACAGAAAAAGGCCCAAAAATAATTAAGGAGGACTGCATGGTTGTTAACTTGACATCTGCCTTTTTTTACAGGACAAGTATGAAGTTTTAAAGAGTTCCCTAAGTTAAAGTAGGGGAGCACATGGATAGTGCCGCTGGGCCATTTCTATAGACACAGCTATTACACCATATCCCCAAGGGTGGTGTGCATTGAACAACTGCCGCTGAATTCTATAAACCTCATTGCTAAGCAGTAGGTAATGTTATGAATCATCCAGTCCTTTAAGCATGTTACAGGATTTAGATGAACATCCTCGGATGGTAGAGGTAACAGGAGCTAGGAAGGATGGATTAGCAAAAGCAATACAGTGTTATGTGAAACGGAACACCAGTTAGTAAAAGTATATGTGGACTTTCTGTTAAGAGTCATGAGAAGGGCAGAATTAGTGCGAGAGGGTAGAAAGATGTGAGGGATTTGAAGGATTGAGGTTTTAAAGTCTTAAATTGGAACATTGCTGGAGTAAGAAGTACTATTGAACCCCAATTAGAGTATCTTTATAAAATCTTACACAATTATTTGTATCCAGGAATATGTATCCAAGAAACCTGGGCAACTGCACCCTTCCATATGGACAGCCTGTTTAATTATTTACAAGTGCAGTTGCATCTAAGAATTGAAGGGCAAAAGGCGGTTTGGCAACCCTGCTCTCAAACACAATAGGTGGTGAGAAGTACATTTACATGTTTTCCTAACAATCACTTTATGACCTAAGACTTAGTAGAACAAAGGTGTTTTTTGTTAATTTTTATAATAATATTTTCAAGCAAGTGTGAATATAGTAGAGGCCTTCAAAAATGATTTGATAGTTTTGAAAGGTACAGAAAAGACTGCAACATAATCTGATAAGGAAATGTTTATATTCACCATTGTGTGGTATTACCTCTAATAGTGGGTAGTAATTAATCCATTTCAAAGACATCAGTTCAGGCAAGGGCTTAAACAGGATTATAATTATTGAGAACTTTCTAATTAACTCTGACGTAGGGGTAGACAGCAGTAACTATGCCCCTCATTTGTAGGTAATGGTAGAGTGAGTACAATTGATTTCATTCTTGTGTTTATTAATTTAAGAGACCATGTTTATGATTTGAATATAATTCCCTTTTGTATGAGCGATCACAACCCCCGATACTGGAATTTAATGTGCTATACTGGAGGGATAGGTGCACCTGTCTGGGGGTAGACATAGACATTGGGAGAAAAAATGGTCTCACTATGAAATGGAGTAAGCTAGATGATAAGCTGTTCACCTCAAATTTAGCAAGGCTAAATAGAGAGCATATTATCAGCTGTCTGGATGACTCAGTAGTAAACACACCTGTCTTCCAAGCATTTAATGCAATAGTGGTTTACATTGAAGAGGGTTTATCTCTAAGACCATGCCTTATAAACCCGCATGGGTGGTTTGATAAAGAATGTAGTAAAGCCCACTAAGAAATTGTGGAACAAAATGTTAGTAAAACTGTGCCATTTTCATATTCAATAAGCTCTAATAAAGGCTTCAAGTCCTTCTCTCTATCCTTACACTTAGATGTCTAGTTGATCACACTGACCAGATCACACTTGGACCTTGCTCAGTCTTTAGATGTAGAATACCCTAAATAAATATACAAATAAATTCTTCCCCGCCAGTCTCTTGTCCCTGAGGTACCTGTAATACTACTCTAGATACATCCCACACACACAGAATCATCTTGTGAAAAACAAACTCTAAACAAACCCTCAAAATGTTTGTGCATCACCACTTGAATTTATAGCTACAGAGTCTAGACCAAATGACTTGCTGCAAAGCCTAAAGGCAGCCATGGATATTAGAAAATATGTGACGTGTCTCCTGTTAGGGCCATGCCCTCCTGACTCTGTGCTGATGACAGGTCATTGACATTGACATGCTTGATTCTATCAATTTGTCAAGCATTTCCATGATGTTGAGCAAAGTGCTCTAGTATATCCAGTCCGGACTGATTAAGTCTGTCCACATACATCCATGGCCTCTACTAGCAATGGTGGAAAAAACACCTGTATGTAAATATCAACAACAGAGAGAGGAAACCAAGTTGAGCTTGTGCATTTCCTCATCATAGACATGTGTAATCAAGAAGAAGTGGCTCATCGTTAAAGCCTCTAGTTTGTGTTTGAAAAACCGACAGGTTTCTCAAGAAAACCCTCACCCACCAACCTAGGTGGTGACATGCTTCATCATCGGGTCTCCCCCAAGGCGCCAAGTGCACCCTGGGTGTGCTTCAACTCCTGAACTACAGCGGAGCTGGTTTTTTTTATGTGTTGTGATTAGTGCACTGATTAGTGATGTTAAAACTATCTATAGGGTCCCATTCAGATAGTAGACGTAACTTTAATAGTGGGGCCCTATGACAGGGTTAAAAAGATTCGCGGATATGGGTAGAGTATTATGTTTTGTATCAAGTATCCTAAATACAGGTCTACATGTTTCAGCCAGACTGTGTCCTTTGCTGGCTTTCATCAGGACTCAGTCAATGGGAGATTTTCACGACGAGGTGCAAAAAGTGCGCACACGCTAAGGTGCGATAAGTTGGAGAGAAACTACTCATTTCGTCCTTCCGTTTCTTTGTGAATCCTGTGAAGGAAAAATAACAAAAACACAAACAATAATCATGACACACATGAAACATGTACTATACAACAAGGGACAGGCATGCACTCATGTGTGCAACACGCAGTGTCAGGCTCGATCTATATTTGTTCATATGATGTGGTGACAAAATGTGCACCCATGTGTGCATCGTAATATGCTGGGAGAAGTAAGCTTAGGTATCGTAATCTGTGAGGGCTGAACCCTGTGCATACAGCAGGGTGGTGCGTTTGTCTAAAAAACGTAGTTATATGCTTACTACTGCCGTTTTTCACATTTACGGCATGGATCTCACCAGGGGGCAGTGCCTTTAGTCACAACTTGAAATTACAAGGGTAAAGGATTAGCACGCGGGTATCGGTTTAGTGACACACAGCGCAGTGCTGTCTGGTAGGTGAGACTGGGGGCTCTACTTATATCTTCAAGATCCACTGCCCTCCACTTATACCTGTTGCAGCCTTCTTATGGGATCCCGAGGATGTGTGGCTGTTCGGGAGACCAGCTGTTAACGCTCAGTTTCCCGGGGCCCGTCCTCAGTGCCCACGTCATGACATCATCATGCGGGGCATGGTTTCATAGTGAGACCTGAAAGAAAGACTCTGTGGGGCTGTCTTGTGTGTGTCTATACTGTCAGTATTCTCTCGACTATTTCTAATGTTAATTGAGTCGGTAAAAATGCTGGCTAATTCAAATTAATTAAAATTACATTAAATTGAGCGAATGGTAAAGGGGAGCAAGAGCGTAATTTCTGTAGATTGAGAAATAGATTTGAATAGAGTGTTTCTATTATCGTGCATACCTGGGTGAGCACAAACCAGGTAGTTTTACTCGGGTGCATGTACTCATGTGTGGGCATTAGGTGTATTGTGCCCCAGTAATTAATTGATTCGTGAACATTTTACCAATTTTTTCAGGAGCCGAACTTGTAACTTGGCAAGTAGCTTGTGTGTTAGTTATTTGAGGGTAGTAGAATCCAAAGGGATGTGCATGTTGAAGTTGGATGTTAGTTTTATTGGGTCATGTGTCAGAAAAGGGAGAGGCATTCAGAAAGTTATAGGGTAAAGATCTCAAAGGATTCTCTGTTGATGTTTTTGGTGGTTTTATGCATCATGAAGTGAGTTCCAAGGGATGTTGTCATTCAATCCCTTTTTGTGGCTTGAGAGATTGTAGATCCAGCGATGTTCCCTGCTTAGTAACAGGTTCTCTGCTGTTCCAGGTGTAACACCGATCTGCTCTATGACAACCAATTTCATGTCTTTCGGTGTGTGTCCCGATTTGAGGAAATGGTCAGTCAATCTGGTGGTGTTCCCATTGCAACGAATATTACTCCTGTGTTCGCCAAATCGGATTTTTATTTTTCTGCTTGTCATGCCGATGTATCTTAGGCCACATGGGCTCTCGATGATGTATATTACATGTGTAGAGTTGCAACTAGTGTGTTTCCTCAAGCAAAACCAAAGGGGGTGATGGACGGAGTGGATGGAGTGTTGAACAATGCAAGCACTCACCTCCAGTCAACTAACACTGCACAGGGTCTGACTGATTTGCATATGGCCATGTCTGAACTGGGGTGGCGGAGTGAGGTTACGTGGTTTTCGACTCTGCTTCGTATCTAGCCGCCATTTTGTGTTTGACCGCCATTTTGAGTTGCCTCACTCAGGCAGCACGGCGGACGTGGTGAACGCAATGTTTTTGCTTTTTCAGCTGCTACGTGTCTCCCCCATGTTTACAAAACCGATGTCAGGGTTTCCCGAGTTTGTAAATCCATGTCTAGACTGATTAATCCATGTCTTACTCCACTGTTTGGGTCCCACCATTCTTCTTGACTTTATCTTGTTTAACTGACCATCGCTATTCTCTTCGTGTGTTCTCCTGTTACATAAACTGTCTTTTGAAGCATTCAAACATGTTCTACCACCTGCAAATTGAATTACGGGCACTAGTTTTGATTAACTTGAGGGGAGGAGAGCACACAGGGTCTGAAAGAAGGGTGTGTTTTAGACATTCGATAACTTGTTTTCAAACTATTCCTATTTGTCAGTTTTGTATGTTTTGGGAGTTGGCATTGTAAACCTGTGTAGTATAATAGATTGTGCGCCACGGAATGAAGTGGCAGTCTCCTGAGATCCTACCATTGGTGTACTTACAGGACAACAGTGCTTAGCTGCAGCTAATAAATCTGCTTTTCTATGCCTAACAGAGTGTCACGTGCCTCTGTCTGCCAAAGCAGGTGAACCCGGAGATCTTAGGGGTGCCCTGCGCCGCCTGGCCCATAAGGTCAGGTTCTCCAATTGGGGGCCCAATGTGTGGGCGACTTCAGCGGTAGTAGTTTTCCTCAAGGGTCGTGAGGAGCTTCGCAAGAATATTCCGGAGGATTTCGCGAACCACGTGAGCGACCCCTGTATGTCGAAGTGGACCGAAGGTCTTTTGAAGCGCAGCTACTCCTTCCCGACGGCTGCTGACGACTGCTTCCCTGACTGTCGCCCTGCTTTGGCCCCTGGTGATGATTAGTATCGCAAAACATTAAACGGACATCTGTTGGCGTGAGAAAACATTTAGTTAAGTATTCGTGGGTAGCGCCCACTTTTTGTTTTTGTTTTTTGGTATTCGATTAGTGCACTAACCGAAGCCAAGGGGTAAGTACGTTTGTGCTGTGACCATATTGTCTAAAAATCCCTTGACGTTTGTAAGAAGTCCAGTTCGTTACGAAATGCCTGGATTTAGTAAGTTTAGGAAATTTTGTTATTTTGGTTGTACTAGGGATTCCCGGCTACAGGATTCTTGTCCGATTCCTCCGGTTGGAACTCCCACTTATGAGCTCTATTCAAAACATGGTTTAGGTCCTATTATTTTTAATGAAACATGAATTCGATATACTAAAAAAGATGGTGTCTTACGGTGGCCACAAAATGGCACCTTTGAGCCTGCTATACTAGATAATTTGGAAGCGATTTTATTTAGGAGAAAAGCCCGGCCGGCAATGTTTGACTCTTTCCGTCTCTGGCGTAAAGAAGCCAAACAGAAAGAAATTAAGCAAATGAAGAAAGATAAGAAAGGGCAGAATATGACGATTTTACAGGCTGCCCAACAGTTTAAAAATGATGAAGCTGACCAGATGGTTGAGGTTTCGGAAAGACAGCATCGTATGGCAATAGACGGATGTTATCCTGTGTTACCTACTGCCTCAAAGAGTAAGGGTTCTGACGAAGATCCTTTCGAGTCCCATCTCTTGACGTTACCTCCACATTATGTGTTAGGCGCTAATGCACCTCCATTACAACCTGTTGCTAATCCAGCTTTTCTGGTTCCTGCACAATTGCCTTTTCCTGTGATTCCACCTCCGCCCCCTTTGCCACCGACTTCTGTACCCCAAACTCCTGTGCCTCAGCCTCCTGTCGTAATTTGACAATGATCGGTTAGCGTTTAGCTCAGCTACACGAATTTCTCCTTCTCTTGACCACTTTTTTTGGAGGCCATTTTGAATTACTGGCTTCCATTTACATGAACGTGCTACCTCGTGGTCAGCATGCCCCTTTTGTCCTTCCTCTGTACCAATGACCATCTAACTTGCCCAGCAACAGGCTATTTTTAGTACTGGTCAAGCTTGCACATGCGCAGTCAAACCCTCTGTATTAGTGGACAGTCATCGCTTAGGATTGTTCCCCAAACTGACCAGTGGTGTTAAAACTCCTCCCACAAACTGGCTGTGTTCCAAAAATGTCCTTATATGTACCTAAATTGAGCAAATATTTTCCACCCATTCTTTTTATTACTGCAAAACTGTATAAAAGAGGTCTTGCACCCATGTTCGGTGTGATACTTCTTGCATTGCCGAAGGGTGCTGTAGGAATGTACCACCACCCCATGGGGTCTTAATAAACTTGTCTTTTGCATTTCCAGTTTCCGTGCCAACTTCTGTGTTATGGTGTCATGGAGTTTTTGCAGAGTATGTAGGTCTGAAGAACCCAATACCACTAATTGGCGACCACGAAGGGACTCATTGGCGACTCGGATGCCCGAAGGAGAGGTCGTGACGAAGGATTGGAAACTCGCCATGGACGCGTACGCTGCCACTGAGTGACCCGAGTCTTGGCCCCCACGGTGTTTTCTTCCTTTCCTTCTGATCTGACCTTCCAGGTGGCGCCGGTCCTCGACTGAGATCCTGATCGGTTGGGTTGTCGTACAGTGCCTGTTTGGCTGATTCGATTAAAGAACTTGGCAGCTGGAACCTGGATACTTGAGAATTTGGTAAGCTTGTTATTGGTAAGATAGTCTACGGACACTTACTGTGGCTTTTTGGATTTGTTTGAGTTAGCTAACATTTGGTTCTATGATTTGAGTTATATGTGGAGTGCACCTCACATAGGCAGGCAGTGTGGAGATATTTCTCTGATTTTGTATTTGTTTGAACGGCACACTATGTGTAAAGTATATTAACTGCCATTTTATGTAATATTGCGTTTTTTGTGATATTTTGACATGCCTGTTTTAAGCACACTTCGAGGAATGTGCTGTCTTGGAAAAGGTACCAATTACCGATTAAATGAATCTCAGCCGGCTCCCCCAGAGGGGACACCTAATCACGAAATGTATATTAAATTTTGCCTTCCCCCTATTATGTATAGTACGCTGTGGCATAAATATACCAAGACAGATCGTGAATTGCAATGGCCACTACATGGGTCGTTTGACTTACGAAAGGTTCAATATGTAGAGCAATGTTTGTTTCAGCGCAGGTCTAGACAGGATATGTTTGATTGTGTACGTATGTGGGAGAAAGCGGTGCATGAGCGAATGAAGCGTGAACAAGCCTTGGCGGACAAGGAGCAGTGAAAGGCTGCCCGTGATAAAGCTTTACAGCTGGAGGAGAAAGAGTTGCAGGAAAAGAAAGAGAGGGAGGCACGAGAACGTAATTTGCAAATTAATGGTCAATTCCCTATTCGACGTCCTCTTTACCCTGTCCTTACTAATGAACCTGATGATTTTTTATTGCTAGACCGTTGCCCGCCTCCGTATGTTTCACCTACGGCTCCGCATGAGGGATCGGATGAAGACGATGAAGGGCATAGTCGTACCAGGCTAAGTGTTGATCGGGCTGCGGAATTGCGTGGGTTTGCTCGAAAACGTAATCTTAAAACTATCACTATTTCAGAGATTGATGACCACATGCGTAAGTGGTCCGAGAAAGAACGGTTGTATTTCCTGAGTCATTTTGGAGATGAAGTTGTAGAACGGTTTAGAAAATATTCATCTGAGTTGGAACCAAAAGATGTATCAGTTGGTCGTGAGAATTGCGTAAAGGTATTTTTGTTCTTACAGATGCGGATTCGTTTTTCCAACAGTTGGTCCATCTGCGGGTTGAGGCGTTACAATTACGGGTGGCGAAAAAGGCATCAGACTCAGCTGCGCCTGGATCGACGGAGATATCCAAAGTGTCCTATCTTTGGAACAGATAAGAGTTCTACAGTTCACATTATGCCTATGCGAGAAGCTGCACCTTTATATGTCCCTCCTAAAGGGCAAGGTACAGATGATGATAAAACATCTGTGAATGCAAAGGGTTATTTTATGTATAATTGGGTTTACACGCCATGGAATAGAACAGATGTTATGGCACTTAAGACTGCTTTGCCTGACCCTCGTAAAAACCCGGCAGCTTTCTATGAAGGAGTGGAAGGGGCTATTTCTTCGTGTGTTATGACATTAGTTGATATTGATCTCTTCTTCGGATTGATATTACCTCCCGATATGTGGAGAGCGATTCATAAATTCGATGACCGAGCGATTTTGGGTGCAGATTGGAAAGAAATAGCCCAAGCCGATTTAGATAGGAAGCCCGCGTGTAAGCCATGTCAATTAATTTTAGAACTCCTGGGGGCTATTTTGAATAAATTGAAAATGCTTGTTCCCCCTAAGAAGGTTGATTGGACTATGTTAGCTTCTTGCAAACAGAAACCGGATGAATCTGTTTCTGACTTCTTTTCGCGTTTTGAGGAAGCATTCCATGACTATAGTGGGCAATTGCTAACAGAGAATACGGGTAGGCATTTGTTCGTTGACAAGTATGTGGCTAATCTCCTACCGGAGATTGCGAAACGTTTAAAGGCTAGTGAAAGTTCTTGGACCACAGCGACCCCTGCTTCTTTATTGACTATGGCTCAGTATTATGAACGACAGGAATTGGAGGCTAAGGAAAGTAGTGATAAGAAAGCGAAGGAGTTAAAGATGAAGGTGATGTTGGCTCAGGTTCATGCAACCCAGACGAGAGGGAATGATAGGGGTAGGCGTGGATCGTATGGTACGTCTTCCGTTCGTTCCGACATTTCTGAGGACCAGTGTGCATACTGTAAACAGTTTGGACATTGGGCTTCAGACTGTCCGGTGCTTCGAGAACAGCGTAATCAGCGTGGTCGAGGAAGTGGAAGGACGCGGAATAGTTATTCAGGATCGAGGGGCGGAGCGAATGATCGTGGCAGGTTTGAAGCGAGGGGTCGTGGTCAGGATGATCATAATACTTTTGATCGACGAAATCAGTATCAGATAGCTGAGGGTGAGTTTACGGAGTCTCAGGATTATGTACATGCATAGGATTGCGTAGGATGGGGTGTGGAATCGGTTGAAGTACCAGTAGATCAAAGGGGTCCATAAGTATCAGCGCATGTTTTGGGTTCTACTGATCAGTTTCTGGTCAATACAGGAGCTACTCGTAGTGCTCTGTCCAAACACTTGGTTCCAAGGGCTCCCCTGTCTGGCGAAATATTTCCATCAATAGGGTTCGATGGAACACCCTCTCTTAGCCCATTGTCACAACCCATTACGTTTCACATTGACAAATTTGCTGCCCCATGTCCGTTTATGTTGTCACCAAACACTCCAGATAATATCATGGGAATAGATATGCTTAAATATTTTCGAGCAACTATACGTTGCGCTCCTGAAGGGGTGCGAGTCATTTTGAATGAGAATTACCCAGATGTAATGAGAGTGTGCCTCATGCAAGAGACCGAGGCATTAGCCTCTCTTCCAAAAACGTTATGGGCTACTTCAGATACAGATGTGGGACAGATGATTATCCCTCCCATACGTATCACTGTTAAGGAGGGGGCGTCTTTGCCTCGTGTACCGCAGTATAAAATCTCCAGGGAAGGTGAAATTGCTTTGAGGCATATTGTACATGACTTGATTATTGCAGGCGTGGTAGAAGAAGTCCCCTATAATGTCTGTAACAGCCCTATTCCGATTTTAAAGAAAGATACAGACACTAAAATCTATCGTTTCATTATTGATTTGAGAGAAATTAATAAGATAGTAGTGCCTCAATACACAATGGTGTCTGATATTACCACCCTACTTACTTTCATTCCGCCCACAGCCACTACCTTCACTGTCATCGATTTGAAAAATGCTTTCTTTTCGATCCCCATCCATCCTGATAGCCGGTACCTGTTTGGCTTCACATTAAATAATAAATCATATAGATTTTGTCGAGTTCCTCAAGGTTACTCTGAAAGCCCTAGAATTTATAGCCAGGCTTTAAAAAGACAGCTTGATTCTTTCAATTTACAGTCTGGAGCGGCTCTTATTCAATATGTTGATGACATTTTACTTGCAGCAGACACGCAGGAACAATGTGAAGAGAGTAGTCTTGCCCTGCTTTCTTTTCTTGCCCATAATAATCACAAGGTTTCTAGGAAAAAGTTACAATATTGTAGACCAAAGGTGACCTACCTCGGTCATCTTTTGTCTAAGGAGGGACGTGCATTAACATCTGATCGAATCCAAGCAATATTAGATACACCAGTCCCTCGCACTCAAAGAGATGTTCGTGCTTTTATAGGTTTAACGTCTTTTTGTAGGCAGTGGATAATGGGGTTTTCACACATTATAAAACCTTTGTTAGCATTGTTGTCCAAAACTACACCGATCCCCCTTGAATGGACAGATGAATGTCAGAATGCTTTTGAACAATTGAGACAAGCCCTTTGTTCCGCACCAGTGCTAGGTACACCAGATTATACAAAGATTTTTACATTATATGTACACAAGAAGGATGGATGTGCATTGTCAGTCCTAGTGCAGACACACGGAGATAAACAGAGACCTTGTGCGTACTTTTCAGCAGTACTTGACCCCGTAGCACGAGGATTACCTGGGTGTTTTCGGGCAGTTGCAGCAACAGCACTGGCTATACGACAGAGTGAGGGAATAGTTTTGTCACACAAATTGTTGGTGTTAGTTCCCCATGCGGTAGATGCTCTGCTAAACCAAACAAAAACCCAGTACCTAACGAGTGCACGTTTAACAGGATATGAGTTAACACTGTTGGCGCCACATATTACACTAAAGAGATGTGCCACTTTGAACCCTGCTACTTTATTGCTGTATCCAGTTGCTGAGGGCCAGGAGGAAGAACACCATGATTATGTTTTCCTGACTGAAGAACAAACAAAGGGTCGTATTGACTTACAGGATACGCCACTTCCAGATGTAGATGGGGAACTGTGGGTTGATGGATCGTGTTTAAGGCTGCCAGATGGTACAACTTCTGCAGCCTATGCGATCACAACACTTAAGACAGTGGTAGAAGCAGCACGAATACCGCAGAAATCGGCCCAAGCAGCTGAATTGATAGCTTTAACAAAAGCATGTGAATTGAGTGCTGGTTTATGTGTGAATATCTACACTGATAGCCGGTACGCCTTTGGAGTAGTGCACAATTTCGGCCTGCTCTGGAGGGAGCGAGGATTTTTGACATCACACGGAGTGCACATTATGCATGGAGAATTAGTACGTGACCTCCTGAATGCGCTATTACATCCAAAGAAAGTAGCGATAATCAAATGCAGTGCACATAAGAAAGTGACAGACAAAGTTGGACAAGGAAACGCTTTTGCAGATCGCATAGCGAGGGAAACTGCTATGTTACCAAATGTCTCGCCGATATATGTGGTGAAATCACAGGCTGAGCGATGGCATGATGCTAGAGAGGAGATCTTAGACATTCAAAAATCAGCGTCCAAAGCAGAACTCGCAACCTGGGCAACGGAGGGAGTGTTGGATGATGAGGGTTGCTGGAGGAGCAAGGACATGGAGAGATGGAAATTGCCTGCCGCTTACTTGCAAGCAATGGTTCAAATGACACATGGATTGGCACATGTTGGAGCTCTCGCAATTACTAAATTGCTTACACGAGTTTGGGAGCATCCTGAGATTGCCAATACGGCCAAAAGAGTAGTGCAGACTTGTCTGATATGCTTACAGTACAACCCTGCTAAAGGGACTTATACTCCGAAAGGAGGGTTTGTTCCACCTACTGCACCATTTGAAGTATTGCAAATGGATTACATCCAGCTTGAGCGTTGCAATAACCTTAAGTATGTCTTAGTGGTGGGGGGGCGTGGCCTGGAGCCGTCGATGGTGGACGTGTAGCTCGCTAGCTCCGTCCTATGCCCAGTATATGAGCTGATTATCCTGTGTCCCCCTGCCTGTAACCCACCTGATCCCTGCATAGATTGCCCCCGGGGACAAGCGGAGTGAGGCGGTGCAGCGTGGCCCCGCTGCGACCGCTTCCTGAGGAAACTTTGTCGGCGAAGCCTGTTGCGGCCTGCAGCCCGAGACGGACCCCGGCCTGGAGTGATCGGCCGGACCGGCCTACCACCCACCTCCTTCGCGGTCCGTCCGTGACCCAAGATCGGACTTCCGACCACTTGCAAGCCGGACCCACGGACAGAGGTAGGGGGCCCCTGCCCTCGCTGTAGCCCTGTGGCCTCCCCCGTTTGGGCACCCCGCCACGGGCCAGACACATCGCAACGCGGCCCCTGCGGAACGCGGGGCCGCTTCAATACCATCCCCGCACTGACCCACGAGGTCCATGAGACTCCGGCGCTCCGCCGGTGGGGGGAGAATCCAGTGGAACGGTGGAGCGGGCGATGCAACACACGCCACGGATTCAGCTCCGCTCTGATCATGCTGCCAGCGCCATAACACGGAGCGTCCAGACCCTGTCACTGTCGAGACGCCATCTTCAGGCCTAGCGGAGACCTCGGACCCTGTCAATTTCACCTCACTACCACGGAGCTGTCTGCTTGGTGGCCTGGGTCAGACACACAACATACAGCGGCACGCAATACAGACACGCGGATCGCGGTGGGGTGGAGTGGTGCACCACGCGCTTTGGCGCCTATTTACAACGCTGCGGCCCGGACCTTTTCCACTCTCTCTCTCACTACGACGCACTAGCTCGGTGGCGACCTGGACCCGTCACCTATCCCCCCGACACCTCTACGGACCTGGGGGTGCCCCTGCGGATGTGACGCTGGTGACGCACCGACCCACCCCCGCATTGCTACCTAGCCGGGATAATCCTCAACGACTCTGGGGTCTCCACTACCACCGCCCCTGCCCGGTGAACGTTAGCCCGTCCGCATCCACTGCAGACCACCCGGAGGGACAGCGGCGGGCTGCTGCGCCCGCTACAACGCCACCCTGCTAACACGAACCATGGGCAGGAACAGGGGCAAACCACAGGATCAAGGCGCCCGATCAGACATGCAGTCCACGGGCTCTGAGGACCCGCTAGCCTCCTCCAGCATGGACATCGTCCCGCCGACCGGTAAGGGATCGCAAGACGCCAAACTGGATCTCATCCTGAATGAAATACGCGCGACGCGCGAAGCGCTAGAATCGCGCATAGACAATATGGCGACTGGCCTGTCCCTACTTAAGGCTGACCACAACAAGTTAGCGGACCGAGTGGCAGAACAGAAAATAGCGCTGGACGACCTAATACCGCAGCAGACGGAGCATTCAATGAAATTAGAAAACGTGGAGAAGCAACTGAAACTTCTGTGGGGTAGAGTGGACGACGCGGAAGGACGTGCCCGCCGCAACAACGTCCGCATCCTGGGTATACCGGAGAAAAGCGAGGGGAGGGACCCCACGCAGTTTGTGGAGGATTGGCTAAGGAAATTAGTAGGCCAGAGAGACCTCACCGCCCTCTACAGTGTGGAAAGAGCTCACAGGATGCCATCGCGACCCCCGCAACCTGGGGCGCCCCCTCATCGCTCGTCTACTCCACTTCAGGGACCGTGA
This sequence comes from Lissotriton vulgaris, assembly GCF_964263255.1. Classification (NCBI taxonomy): domain Eukaryota; kingdom Metazoa; phylum Chordata; class Amphibia; order Caudata; family Salamandridae; genus Lissotriton; species Lissotriton vulgaris. Next base: position 1,961,446,438 of record NC_141689.1, on the reverse strand, counting down.
CACTGTCCTACGGGCGGCCAGAGAGGAAGCACCAATACGCTTCGAGGACAAGAATATATCGGTATACCCCGATTTCACACCCACTGTGCAGAGAGCCAGGTCCGACTTCATGGGGGTGAAACGAAAATTACGTGACAGAAACATGAAATATGCACTGTTATTCCCTGCCCGGCTCAAAATCCTCCATGGCAACAGGTCCCATTTTTTCGATTCGCCCGAGGAGGCGGCGGAGTGGATGGAGGTCACTCTGACCCCGCCGGCATCGCAGGACCCATTCGTGGACCACCGAAGTGACACCCGCAGGGGCTCGCAAGACAGACAGAGCGACACTCACAGCCCCGCCCATCATTCAGCGCGGGGAGCACCGACGACGACGCAGCCACCTGGACGCCAGGCGACAAGCGGAACATCTTCGTCCCCACACCATCGTCTTACTGAGGAGGCACTGGCCGCCCACGACGCGGAAGCAGCCGGAGACAGACTCTCCGTCACCACCGACACCCACACAGAGGTGTCTGGTTCGGTTACCAGCTTGCAGCTCTTCCCAAAGATCACAGCCCAGATGGCAGAGGAGTTCTGAACCACGCCACGATTGACCTCTCCGGGTGGTAACGTATGACTAATCCCCTCCTCCACATATGGTGGGTTGTATGTGCAGGGGCCCATTGTATCGTGGGCTATCATGCCCACGCAGACAGTTCAAGTGCCGATCGACGGAGGCCTACCACCCCCGGTATGCACAAGAACTTGACTGACTTGTGCCCAGGTTGGGCACTATGGTTTGGCTCCTGGGTACGTTGGCTCAGGGACCTTTTTGTTCAGGGGTTGTTTGTTTGCAAGACACTCTCACTTCTTAGCACAACAGGACATGTGGGGTCACCCAGTCGTATCGAATTGTTGAACCACACAGTTGGAGATGGGACCCCTTAATGACTATCACTTGTGCACCTGGAATGTGCGTGGCATGGGATCTGTGCATAAACGTCATAGAATCCTTGCACAACTTAACAGAAGGGGGACACAGATTGCTTGCCTGCAAGAGACACATTTGAACGCTGCTGAAGCGGTGAAACTGCGCAAAAAATGGAGAGGGCAGCTCTTTGCAACCTCATATTCTGCATTCTCCAGGGGGGCGGCAATTTGGCTCCGTGGCTCTCTTCCCTTCCAGCTACTAGAGCAACGGATCGACCAGGAGGGTCGTTATGTATTTATACGGGGACTGTTGGATGGGGAGGCGGTGGTCATTGGCTGTGTGTACTCACCTAACACGAATCAATCGGAATTTTTGTTCAGGGTCAATGGGGTAATTGCAGATTGGGCTGACCATCGCTGGATCATAGGGGGTGATTTCAATGCTGTACTTGATGTTATGCTAGATAGATCACATCCCCCCTTACTGGCTACCGAGAGCAGGAAACAGGCAGCTGCGCTTGCAAGTTGGGCAGAGGGCTGGGATATGGCGGATATGTGGCGCAGCATACACCCTCTAGATAGGGAATACACCTTTTTCTCCCCCCCCCACCGACTTCACACCAGAATTGATCATGTATTCTGCTCCCGTTCCCTCACAGCACGGATTGTCCAAGCCCAACACATGGGAAAGACACTATCGGACCATAACCCCGTGGAGATTACATGGCAATGGGGTAGAAAGCTGGCTCCCATTCCGACTTGGCGGCTGTCTCCTGACCTCCTCGAGGACTCGGTCTTCCGGTCCTCCCTGTCCGACACTATAGACACCTACTTCTACACTAATGCACACACGGCCAGCTCCCGGCAGATAGAATGGGACACTTTCAAGGTCTGTATTAGGGGGGCTGCTATGGCTATCAGGGTGGGAAGGAAACGGGAGGTGATTAGCGAACTGAAGGAGGTGGAGGGATCACTTGCATCCCTAGAGAGTGAGGCAGCGGGCACCAATGTTCCCTTCACACCACTGCAAGAGGCACATATTAGACACGCGGAGCTCCTGGAAGAACTGCGGATTATAGATTATAGGGAGTACACGAACAGGCAGCATACGCAGGCTGACCGAGCCGGACCCCTACTCGCCCGCCTCCTACGGGACTCCCCGGTCAGCCAACCCATCCTTAGGGTATTTGACCAATCTGGCCGCTCAGCTACCGCCCAAATAGGGATCAACACAGCGTTTAAAGACTACTACACCACGTTGTACAGCCCCCCGCAGCCCCTGTCAGAGCCCGCACTTGTGGCTTTCATGGAAGGTCTGGACGTCCCACAACTTACTGCCGACCAGAACAAAGCCCTGAAACGTCCTATCTCGGTGGCGGAAATAAGACAAGCGATCAGAGCCCTTCCGAAGGGTAAGGCACCTGGAACGGATGGCCTGCCAACTGAGTTTTACGCCACATACATAGACCTTCTAGCCCCACGGTTACATACGGTTTATCTGGCAGCCTTACGCACAACCTCCCTACCGCTATCATCAATGCAGGCCCTGATCACGTCCCTCTTGAAACCGGCCAAAGATGGTCTGCATTTGGCCGATTACAGGCCCCTGTCCCTTCTCAATACTGATTCTAAAATACTGAGCAAGATACTGGCGACGAGGCTCATGCAATACGTACCTCACCTGGTCCACCCGGATCAATGCGGCTTTGTAACGGGCCGCAGTACGGCCATGAACCTCAGGCGCTTGGCCCAACTCATGCTCGGTGGCGATGTGAACCATGGCTCCGGAGGGTGCATTTCCCTAGACTTGAAACAAGCTTTCGACTCCTTGAGATGGGACTATATGTTCGCCACCCTATTACGATTCGGGATACCGCCCGAATTCCTAGCTTGGGTCAGATTGCTGTACACCACCCCCACTGCCAGAGTGCGTACCTCCAATCAAATCTCAGGCCCTATGGCTATAGCCAGAGGCACTAGACAGGGCTGCCCGCTCTCCCCTCTCCTCTTTGTCCTTGCCCTCGAACCGTTGCTCTGTAGACTCAGATTGATGGCCCCCCTTCATGGCATACGTCGACATGGCATGGACCACATTGTATCTGCTTATGCGGATGATATCATTTTATATTTCCGCGACCTGAAAGGGGATCTGAGTCCGGTTTCTCGGGTTTTCGAGGATTTTAGGGAGATCTCTGGCCTCACTATAAGCGAGTCTAAGTCCTACGGGTTCACCTTTGCAATTACGGATGTCTCAGCCCCCCTGCCTTTTGCCCCTCACGAATTCCAAATGGCTGACACCACCTTCCGATACCTGGGGATCCAGATATACAGAGAGGCGAGCATGATGATAGACGGCAACCTAGGGAAGGCCATTAGGGCGCTGAGGACACAAATCCAGTTCTGGCTCACATTACCACTCTCGATACCCGGACGAGTGGCGATCACCAAGATGGTGATGCTCTCCCGGCTTATCTACTATTTCACCAACCTCCCATTCCAGATCCCAGCGGCGACGTTCAAGACCCTCGACTCACTACTGTCCGAGCTTGTGTGGGGACATGGCCCAGGCGCATAGGTCTGGCCAAGTTGCAGCTCCCCTCCGATTCCGGAGGCATGGGCCTGCCGGACCTCAGGGCTTATAATTATGCATGTCAGCTGCAATGGCTAGCTTACTGGGTGGTGGGCCGTAATCTTCATGAGATTAATATATCAAGAGACGACCACTCTAAGGGGAGAGTGCACACCCTGCTCCTTCCTGGCTCGGACCTACCTAGAAACGCCCCGCCGCTTCTCAAACTGGCGATCACATACTGGCGGAAGGCGCTGAAGTATACGACCCCCGGGACACTATATGCCCCCGCGATTCCACTACTGGGCATCCCACTAGGTCTGGGCACACTCACGGAGACGCTCCTGGGACCCTGGCATGACGTAGGGGTGACCCACGTGGGTGACCTGTTTGCGGAGGGACACCTACTGTCTTTCGAGGACTTCAGAACGTCACAGGGCGTCCCCGGCGGCTCCTTTCTACTATACGCTGGACTCCGACACTATATCTCTCACAAATGGTCGCCTGACGGGCGGGAGCCTACTGCGAACCCTCTTATCACAATGCTTTACCTCATGGGCACAGGCGGCCACCTGACAAAGTGGCTCACATCTAGCATTAAATCGGGGAGGGCACTCACACTGTCACCCCTAAGAGCGACATGGGAGGTAGATATTGGAAGGCCGCTGCGAGACAAGGAATGGGAGCGCATACTTCAGTTCCCCAGGAAGGTAGCTAGGAATCCCAAGTACAAGTTCATCCAGCTGATGTTACTACATAGAGCCTACCTGACACCACACCGACTACATGTGATGTTCCCTGCGACCAGGAACAACTGCCCCCGATGCGATGAGGATGACGCATCACTAGTACACATGCTATGGCTATGCCCCAAGTTAGGGTATTTCTGGAACACTGTCCATGACTCACTTGCGAAAGCTGGTACACTGCCCACAATACCCACACTGGAACGTACTCTTTTAGGACTGGGGCCTTCGACCCGTACCAGAACCGTGGCGACGCGCTTCTCCGATCTGGCCTTGTTGCTGGCGAAGCGTGCCATCACGATGCGCTGGAAATCGGCTAGACCACCCAACCCAGACATGTGGCGGGCGGAAGTAGTACGATGGGGGAAAGCGGAGGGCGAAGCACTACAAAGAGAGGAGAGCAGGGGCCTCCGGAAGACACCGATCTCACTGGAATGGTTTGACACCTTGGGGGTCTTTGAGGCTGGCAATGACGAGGGTGAAGAGGAGACTAGCGAATAGCCGCTCAGGGTATTACTGTGCCCCGACCCGAACACCCCCCCCCCACCGCCCCTCCCATGCATTGCCGCCACTGCCTACGGTGCACTGCGATTGGGAACGGGTACCCCCGACCCATCGCTCACACTACCCCACCTAACCTGTGTGCAAGCCTTGTACTTTGTTTCAACACGTTAAGTGTGGCCCACATGTAGATACTTCATTTATGTGCCTCATTAGAGAGTGTCGGGGGGGATTGCTTAGGGGTGGAGGGTGGGACCAGAATTGAACGGGGTTTGTTAGTTTGTTCTAGTTCGTCAACATCGACAAAATGGAAAATCAAAGTCCCTCTGTTTCTATATATGCTCGGAGCAGCCGCATACATATGCCAGCGGAATTTACACTGTAATTATATGTATGAAGTTGTATGCTATCACTGCTCTCAACACTATGCTAATAAACAGATTTAAAAAAAAAAAAAAAAAAGTATGTCTTAGTGGTGGTGTGTGCTTTCAGTAAATGGATTGAGGCCTTCCCCACGAAGGATAATACAGGGTTGACAACAGCTAAGGTTTTGCTCAAGGAGTACTTCCCACGCTATGGTGTTTGTAAATTTTTGTGGAATGATAACGGTCCTCACTTTGTTGGGAAAGTAGTGGAGTACGTCCTGAATGGGTTGGGGATTTCATGCTGTATTCCATCCGCAGTCAGCAGGTTTGGTAGAAAGGTATAATGCTACTCTGAAGTTGAAGCTAGCAAAGATCGTGGCATCTACGTCTTTGAAATGGCCGGATGCTCTGCCTCTAGCATTGCTACTAATTAGATCAGTACCACATTCCAGAACTGGCCTCACACCTTATGAAGTGGTGTTTGGAAGGCCTATGAATATATGGGGAGTTCCTAAGCCTCGTTTGCTACATGATGTGCCTTGTATAATGATGAACGATTATTTGGCACGATTAACAAATGATTTACTTTCTATTCATCAACAGGTTCGAGAAGCGCTCCCCGACAATTCCATTGGAGAGGCTCATAATCTTCGCCCTGGTGACTATGTAATGATCCGCTCGTTTGAGAGAACCAGCAGCTTGGAGCCGAGGTGGCGTGGCCCTGAGCAGGTGTTGCTGGCGACTCGAACGGCTGTGCGAGTCACGAAGAAGAAGCGGTGGGTGCATTCTACTCATTGTCGTCGTGTCTCTCCGGATCTGGTGAACCCCACTGTGCTGTCTGATTATCGAGACATCTTGGACGCAGAGAAGAGCCCAGCTACTACGTCTACTGAATCAGAGGGAGCCTTCCCGGACCACACTGTTTCTGGTGGAGAAAGATACAATCTACGGCCAAGGAAAGAAGTTGTTTTGTGCGAGACTGGTTGAGTAACCGCTCTGAGGTTAGTGAAAACGGAAGCCGGGAATATCAAGGGGGGGGGGATCAGTTCTGCCAAGTGTAGCGACACCCGTCTTGAATCTCGGAGAAGAAACCAACGGCTACCTCGGAGCTCAGCACTCATATTTGTATTTTTTTGTTGTTTTGTTTTTGAGACATTTGTACTTTGAACTATGGCACCCACTACGATACGAAATAAGAGAATTCTTGGTGCAGTACTTTTTGTTACGACTATAGTGGTAATAGCAGTAATAGCTTGGGTTGTAGAACGATTGGTTCCGGCAAGAGAATACTTATTGCCTACTACCCCAATTCCATCTGAACATTTTCATTTCACCTTGCCCTATCATGAAGAACGACATAGACAGACTTACCTAAATAACAGTTTCATTCAAATTTTACACTACACCCATAATATGACGAACACTTCGAACTGTTGGGTATGTGGAATGTTGCCTGGACATCAGAAGAAAGGAGGCACTCCGCTTATTCCTCTTCCGTTCTCTCATAATGGTTCTTGCAATGCTTGGTACACTCTTCTGTTTACTTTGAGATGGCCGACAAAAGCTGGACTACTTTTCCGGCTTAATAAAGTTTGCTATAATGACAGAGATGGCTACCCGCAAGCAGAAGGAACTAAATTCGAATGGGAAGAATATCGACCAGATAATGTGTTGTTGCCTCGAGTCTACACCAATCAAAGACGTATAAATATGTCTAGTTTACATGTGATTACAGTTATTGATACCAAAGCTGATTTATGTGTCGGAAATATAGGTGCTATCCCAGTAGGGAGAAGTGAATGCAATACTACTCTCACCTTTGACACTCCAAATGGTATCGCCTTTGTGGCCTCACGAAACACTTATTTCATTTGTGGAAATAAAGTTTATCACCGTCTTCCTATTGGATGGTTAGGAACATGTTATATATCCTTTGTATTACCCCCTGTGTTTATTGCCCCACCCATGTATCATAATGACTTTGTGTTATACCATGATTTTATATTAAATAGAGTGAAGAGAACATTAGCAATTGATGAGATCGATCAAACAGACACCTCCCTACAGCAATATGTTGATTTTAATTTAGGTCTCTTTTCATTTGTTGGTGCAGCTCTAAACAGCAGAAAAATAAGACGATTGACACGTGTTGTGGAAGCTGTCGCTAATGAAACAGTTTTTGCCCTAGGGAATTTGACTGAGGAACTTCAAATTACCAGAATTGTAACGCTTCAGAACCGTATGGTTCTAGATGTAGTGTTAGCTGATCGTGGGGGTGCATGCCGCATTATCGGTAGTAGTTGCTGTGTATATGTCCCTGATAACTCACCTTCTCTATATGATGCTATTTCTAAATTGCATAAAGTAGCTGCTGAAATACATCCTGAAAACGGTACATGGACATTTTCAAGTTGGTTCTGGACTTTGATTAGTACTTGGGGTTGGAAACTGTTAACAATTTTATATATAATAATTGGGATACTCTTTTTCCTTTGCCTATGTATTCAATGTGGCCCTATGTTATGTTCTATGTGTATTTCTGCTTGTATTCCATCCAAACGAGCCATTGCTAAGAAGGAGCAAATGATTAATCGAGAAATAACGAATATTATGTTGATTAATACTAACGATGAATATCCCGATTACGTCCATTATGAGGTAGCTTCAGCTAAACGCTAAAAGGGTCGTCTGTCGTAATTTGACAATGATCGGTTAGCGTTTAGCTCAACTACACGAATTTCTCCTTTTCTTGACCACGTTTTTCGGAGGCCATTTTGAATTACTGGCTTCCATTTATATGAACGTGCTGCCTCATGGTCAGCATGCCCCTTTTGTCCTTTCTCTGTACGAATGACCATCTAACTTGCCCAGCAACAGGCTATTTTTAGTACTGGTCAAGCTTGCACATGCGCAGTCACACCCTCTGTATTAGTGGACAGTCATCGCTTAGGAATGTTCCCCAAACTGACCAGTGGTGTTAAAACTCCTCCCACAAACTGGCTGTGTTCCAAAAATGTCCTTATATGTACCTGAATTGAGCAAATATGTTCCACCCATTCTTTTCAATACTGCAAAACTGTATATAAGAGGTCTCGCACCGATGTTCGGTGTGATACTTCTTGCATTGCCGAAGGGTGCTGTAGGAATGTACCACCACCCCATGGGGTCTTAATAAACTTGTCTTTTGCATTTCCAGTTTCCGTGCCAACTTCTGTGTTATGGTGTCATGGAGTTTTTGCAGAGTATGTAGGTCTGAAGAACCGAATACCACACTCCTTTACCTTTACCTTCTTTTGTACTGGTTCTTCTCCTGTTTTGCAGAATACGTTGTCTCCTGTTCTAGTGTCAGATTCCCCTTCAGCTCGAAAACGTTTAGTTGAAACTGTTTCTGGTCTTTTGTCACCTTTTCTTGGACCTCTTTTCTTTTCTCCCGCTTCATCTTGAAGACAATCTCGTAGCCAGATTCCAGATTTGGAAGAACGGACTAAGTTAGATTCTCTTGCTCGTAATTGGATCACGAGTAGTCTACAGTATAGTGTACGTGATATTTTAGACACCTTTCTGCAATGGAACGCGCCTACGCAGAGGTATGTCTTTAATACTATGTGCAACACTCTTATTAAAGTGTGGGAAGATATGGATTTGGATTCACCTCCTCAGGATTTATTTGAAATACGGGATCAATTTGATAAGGGACTTATTGTGGGTCGTCATGTAGAGTCTGCTGTTCAGAAGCTTGTTACTTTCCGATCTTCCTTTTTCTCTCAAAATTCTCTTGAGCCTGATCCTGCGGTTTGTCGTAAAATGGCACAATATCCTATGCGAGAAGTTCCTCCAATATGGAGAGAGGCAGATCCAAATGCTAATCCAGCTATCCCCGCTCATTTTCAGCGCATATGGGTACATGATCCTTGGAAAAGATCAGAAGTGTTGGCACTTAAGCAGTCCTTACCGGACCCTCGTAAGAATCCTGCTGGGTATTATAAAGAATTGTCTCACACTGTTAATGCTTGTATTATGAATTTGGCAGATATTGATTTACTTACGGCAAATGTAGTCCCACAAGCTTTATGGGCTAAACTTCGTAGGCAAGACCATGCTCAAGCTTTAGGTGGTGATTGGGCTGCTATTACAGCCGCAGATGCAGGACAAGTAGGTGGTGCCAAAACTGATGATCTGATTACGGAGTTGCCAGGTAGAATGATAGATCTTATGAAAACGATGATGCCTGCTGTACGCGTTAACTGGGATAAGTTAGCAGCGTGCAAACAAAAGATTGATGAAAGCGTCTCTGATTTCTTTACTCGTTTTGAAGAGACTTTCATCGACCATAGTGGTCAAGATATGAGTACTGAAGGTGGACAGCGATTATTTGTAGATAAATTAGTTTTTAATTTACTCCCAGAATTATTGCATAAATTGAAACAATCTGAGAGTCCATGGGCCGTTTCTTCAACGGACCAGATATTAGCTACTGCTCAATATTATGAGAATAGGGATAAGGAAGATAAGGAGAAAGCGGAAAAGAAAACTAAAGAATTAAAAACGAAGGTTCTTCTGCAACAGGCTTATCCTCCTCGTTCTGCTCAGTCGCAATTCCAACAGCCTCCACAGTTTCAGAAGCTGTTGCAAAAACTTGTATCTTCAGCTCCGCGATTTCCGTTGGGTCCTAATCAATGCGCCTATTGTAAAGAGGAAGGTCATTTTAAAAATAGTTGTTCGATTTTGTTGCAGCGTTATGGTGGATCATCAGCACCACAGGGTCGTGGAGATTCTCGGTCAGTGTCCAGAGGTAGAGGGCGTGGTGCGTCGTCTGAGGAACCCCCCTCAGGACTTTACAAATTATTTTGATCAGCGGAATTCTCAGTCTGCACAATAATACAATGACGATTATTGCACAGATAGTGATAATTCTGATTTCCTCACTTGCTAGGACAGCCACAGACAGAGTAAGGGAGTCGTATCAGTTCCAGTGGATCAGGATGGACCTTATGTTAATGCTGTAGCATTGGGTGTTACCATCATTTGGTTTTGCTGTATTTCCTCAAGCACCAGGTCTTGCGTGGTTCAAGTTTCAGGGTTTTGGTCGCTGCAGGTAGGTGGCATATGCTGCATACTCCACAGGGGAAGTGGCCTTTGACACTAGGTAGGCCCCACGCATTAAGACTGATGTATCTTTAGTTTTTGTAGTCAGTCTAGGACGTGTCGAGATCAGTTAAATGAAAACAAAGGCTTTTCCCACTTCAGTTTGCCCATATTTAGTATTTTCCAATGCTTGGTAATGATTTTAGTGATTTTGTTGGAAGTCGTGTTGTAGGTGGTCACACAGGTTAAAGGGATTGTTGTATCTGTCCGCTGGTTTTCTTCCAACAGTAAATCCATGTTCTCGTTCCTGGCTCTCTTTCTGGACCTCTCTATTATTCTGTTGGGGTAACCCTGTTTTAACAGTTTCTCAGATAAATCTTTTTATTGGTCCCCGTAGTCCTCTAGGTTACTGAAGTTCCTTCTAATGTGAAGGAATTGGCCATATGGTAAATTCTCCCTCAAAGATCACGGGTGGAAGCTGTCGAATTTGAAGTGTGTATTTCTTGATGTTAGTTTGTAAAAAGTAGTTGTTTTAAGGTAGCCATCTTTTGCCTCAATGGTAAATCCAGGAATGTGAGTTTTCCTTGTCTGCTGTGCTAGTGAAGTTCAAGTATGGGTCACGTCCATTAAGCCATGTTAGAAATGTTTCTAGGGTCTCCTCTTGGCCTTCCCATATCATCAGAATGTCGTCGATGAAACCCTGCTAAAATTTGATATGTTTTTTGAAGGTGTTGTTGTTGTCCAAAATGTTGATTTTCTCAAAGGCATACACGTAGATTCCTGCCACACTAGGGGCAAAAGTGCTGCCCATGGATGTCCCGTTGGTTTGAAGGAAAAACTCACCTTCAAACTCAAAGTAGTTGTCTTTAAGGGCCAGGGATGCACACTTCATCACAAATTCCCTTGGGGTGTTGAAATCCCAGTGTGTCCTCCCAGATTTTATTAATCACCGTTAGGGTTTCCTCTTGGGGGAGACTTGTGCATAAGCTTTCTATATCTAAGCCGACCAGCATGTATTTTACTGGGTCAAAAGGTATGTCCATAAGAAGGTTGAGTAGATGTTTAGTGTCCTTTAAGTAAGTAGGTGATTTCTGTACCAGAGGGTTTAAAAAGAAGTCACAGAAGCGTGACAATGGTTCTAACAGGGAACCTATGCCAGACACGATTGGCAGGACTGGCCAAGGTATTTTGTCTTCATGAATTTTAGCTTTTGTGTAGAAGTATGGTACTTTCACCTTTTTGGTTCAAAGAAACTCCAGTTCTTGCGACGGCACGACCTGAACATCATCTCCTACGTCGACGACACCCAGCTGAATCTCTCCCTCACCAAAGACCCCCACACCACCAAAACCAACCTCCACGAAGGAATGAAGGCCGTAGCCGAATGGATGAGGAACAGCTGACTGAAGCTGAACTCGGACAAGACGGAGGTCCTAATCCTCAGATCCTCCCCCTCGGCCTGGGATGACTCCCAAGAAGCGGTGGGTGCATTCTACTCATTGTCGTCGTGTCTCTCCGGATCTGGTGAACCCCACTGTGCTGTCTGATTATCGAGACATCTTGGACGCAGAGAAGAGCCCAGCTACTACGTCTACTGAATCAGAGGGAGCCTTCTCGGACCACACTGTTTCTGGTGGAGAAAGATACAATCCACGGCCAAGGAAAGAAGTTGTTTTGTGCGAGACTGGTTGAGTAACCGCTCTGAGGTTAGTGAAAACGGAAGCCGGGAATATCAAGGGGGGGGATCAGTTCTGCCAAGTGTAGCGACACCCGTCTTGAATCTCGGAGAAGAAACCAATGGCTACCTCGGAGCTCAGCACTCATATTTGTATTTTTTAGTTGTTTTGTTTTTGAGACATTTGTACTTTGAACTATGGCACCCACTACGATACGAAATAAGAGAATTCTTGGTGCAGTACTTTTTGTTACGACTATAGTGGTAATAGCAGTAATAGCTTGGGTTGTAGAACGATTGGTTCCGGCAAGAGAATACTTATTGCCTACTACCCCAATTCCATCTGAACATTTTCATTTCACCTTGCCTTATCATGAAGAACGACATAGACAGACTTACCTAAATAACAGTTTCATTCAAATTTTACACCACACCCATAATATGACGAACACTTCGAACTGTTGGGTATGTGGAATGTTGCCTGGACATCAGAAGAAAGGAGGCACTCCGCTTATTCCTCTTCCGTTCTCTCATAATGGTTCTTGCAATGCTTGGTACACTCTTCTGTTTACTTTGAGATGGCCGACAAAAGCTGGACTACTCTTCCGGCTTAATAAAGTTTGCTATAATGACAGAGATGGCTACCCGCAAGCAGAAGGAACTAAATTTGAATGGGAAGAATATCGACCAGATAATGTGTCGTTGCCTCGAGTCTACACCAATCAAAGACGTATAAATATGTCTAGTTTACATGTGATTACAGTTATTGATACCAAAGCTGATTTATGTGTCCGAAATAAAGGTACTATCCCAGTAGGGAGAAGTGAATGCAATACTACTCTCACCTTTGACACTCCAAATGGTATCGCCTTTGTGGCCTCACGAAACACTTATTTCATTTGTGGAAATAAAGGTTATCACTGTCTTCCTATTGGATGGTTAGGAACATGTTATATATCCTTTGTATTACCCCCTGTGTTTATTGCCCCACCCATGTATCATAATGACTTTGTGTTATACCATGATTTTATATTAAATAGAGTGAAGAGAACATTAGCAATTGATGAGATCGATCAAACAGACACCTCGCTACAGCAATATGTTGATTTTAATTTAGGTCTCTTTTCATTTGTTGGTGCAGCTCTAAACAGCAGAAAAATAAGACGATTGACACGTGTTGTGGAAGCTGTCGCTAATGAAACAGTTTTTGCCCTAGGGAATTTGACTGAGGAACTTCAAATTACCAGAATTGTAACGCTTCAGAACCGTATGGTTCTAGATGTAGTGTTAGCTGATCGTGGGGGTGCATGCCGCATTATCGGTAGTAGTTGCTGTGTATATGTCCCTGATAACTCACCTTCTGTATATGATGCTATTTCTAAATTGCATAAAGTAGCTGCTGAAATACATCCTGAAAACGGTACATGGACATTTTCAAGTTGGTTCTGGACTTTGCTTAGTACTTGGGGTTGGAAACTGTTAACAATTTTATATATAATAATTGGGATACTCTTTTTCCTTTGCCTATGTATTCAATGTGGCCCTATGTTATGTTCTATGTGTATTTCTGCTTGTATTCCATCCAAACGAGCCATTGCTAAGAAGGAGCAAATGATTAATCGAGAAATAACAAATATTATGTTGATTAATACTAACGATGAATTTCCCGATTACGTCCATTATGAGGTAGCTTCAGCTAAACGCTAAAAGGGTCGTCTGTCGTAATTTGACAATGATCGGTTAGCGTTTAGCTCAGCTACACGAATTTCTCCTTCTCATGACCACGTTTTTCGGAGGCCATTTTGAATTACTGGCTTCCATTTACATGAACGTGCTGCCTCGTGGTCAGCATGCCCCTTTTGTCCTTTCTCTGTACCAATGACCATCTAACTTGCCCAGCAACAGGCTATTTTTAGTACTGGTCAAGCTTGCACATGCGCAGTCACACCCTCTGTATTAGTGGACAGTCATCGCTTAGGAATGTTCCCCAAACTGACCAGTGGTGTTAAAACTCCTCCCACAAACTGGCTGTGTTCCAAAAATGTCCTTATATGTACCTAAATTGAGCAAATATGTTCCACCCATTTTTTTTATTACTGCAAAACTGTATAAAAGAGGTCTCGCACCGATGTTCGGTGTGATACTTCTTGCATTGCCGAAGGGTGCTGTAGGAATGTACCACCACCCCATGGGGTCTTAATAAACTTGTCTTTTGCATTTCCAGTTTCCGTGCCAACTTCTGTGTTATGGTGTCATGGAGTTTTTGCAGAGTATGTAGGTCTGAAGAACCGAATACCACACTCCTTTACCTTTACCTTCTTTTGTACTGGTTCTTCTCCTGTTTTGCAGAATACGTTGTCTCCTGTTCTAGTGTCAGATTCCCCTTCAGCTCGAAAACGTTTAGTTGAAACTGTTTCTGGTCTTTTGTCACCTTTTCTTGGACCTCTTTTCTTCTCTCCCGCTTCATCTTGAAGACAATCTCGTAGCCAGATTCCAGATTTGGAAGAACGGACTAAGTTAGATTCTCTTGCTCGTAATTGGATCACGAGTAGTCTACAGTATAGTGTACGTGATATTTTAGACACCTTTCTGCAATGGAACGCGCCTACGCAGAGGTATGTCTTTAATACTATGTGCAACACTCTTATTAAAGTGTGGGAAGATATGGATTTGGATTCACCTCCTCAGGATTTATTTGAAATATGGGATCAATTTGATAAGGGACTTATTGTGGGTCGTCATGTAGAGTCTGCTGTTCAGAAGCTTGTTACTTTCCGATCTTCCTTTTTCTCTCAAAATTCTCTTGAGCCTGATCCTGCGGTTTGTCGTAAAATGGCACAATATCCTATGCGAGAAGTTCCTCCAATATGGAGAGAGGCAGATCCAAATGCTAATCCAGCTATCTCGCTCATTTTCAGCGCATATGGGTACATGATCCTTGGAAAAGATCAGAAGTGTTGGCACTTAAGCAGTCCTTACCGGACCCTCGTAAGAATCCTGCTGGGTATTATAAAGAATTGTCTCACACTGTTAATGCTTGTATTATGAATTTGGCAGATATTGATTTACTTACGGCAAATGTAGTCCCACAAGCTTTATGGGCTAAACTTCGTAGGCAAGACCATGCTCAAGCTTTAGGTGGTGATTGGGCTGCTATTACAGCCGCAGATGCAGGACAAGTAGGTGGTGCCAAAACTGATGATCTGATTACGGAGTTGCCAGGTAGAATGATAGATCTTATGAAAACGATGATGCCTGCTGTACGCGTTAACTGGGATAAGTTAGCAGCGTGCAAACAAAAGATTGATGAAAGCGTCTCTGATTTCTTTACTCGTTTTGAAGAGACTTTCATTGACCATAGTGGTCAAGATATGAGTACTGAAGGTGGACAGCGATTATTTGTAGATAAATTAGTTTTTAATTTACTCCCAGAATTATTGCATAAATTGAAACAATCTGAGAGTCCATGGGCCGTTTCTTCAACGGACCAGATATTAGCTACTGCTCAATATTATGAGAATAGGGATAAGGAAGATAAGGAGAAAGCGGAAAAGAAAACTAAAGAATTAAAAACGAAGGTTCTTCTGCAACAGGCTTATCCTCCTCGTTCTGCTCAGTCGCAATTCCAACAGCCTCCACAGTTTCAGAAGCTGTTGCAAAAACTTGTATCTTCAGCTCCGCGATTTCCGTTGGGTCCTAATCAATGCGCCTATTGTAAAGAGGAAGGTCATTTTAAAAATAGTTGTTCGATTTTGTTGCAGCGTTATGGTGGATCATTAGCACCACAGGGTCGTGGAGATTCTCGGTCAGTGTCCAGAGGTAGAGGGCGTGGTGCGTCGTCTGAGGAACCCCCCTCAGGACTTTACAAATTATTTTGATCAGCGGAATTCTCAGTCTGCACAATAATACAATGACGATTATTGCACAGATAGTGATAATTCTGATTTCCTCACTTGCTAGGACAGCCACAGACAGAGTAAGGGAGTCGTATCAGTTCCAGTGGATCAGGATGGACCTTATGTTAATGCTGTAGCATTGGGTGTTACCATCATTTGGTTTTGCTGTATTTCCTCAAGCACCAGGTCTTGCGTGGTTCAAGTTTCAGGGTTTTGGTCGCTGCAGGTAGGTGGCATATGCTGCATACTCCACAGGGGAAGTGGCCTTTGACACTAGGTAGGCCCCACGCATTAAGACTGATGTATCTTTAGTTTTTGTAGTCAGTCTAGGACGTGTCGAGATCAGTTAAATGAAAACAAAGGCTTTTCCCACTTCAGTTTGCCCATATTTAGTATTTTCCAATGCTTGGTAATGATTTTAGTCATTTTGTTGGAAGTCGTGTTGTAGGTGGTCACACAGGTTAAAGGGATTGTTGTATCTGTCCGCTGGTTTTCTTCCAACAGTAAATCCATGTTCTCGTTCCTGGCTCTCTTTCTGGACCTCTCTATTATTCTGTTGGGGTAACCCTGTTTTAACAGTTTCTCAGATAAATCTTTTTATTGGTCCCCGTAGTCCTCTAGGTTACTGAAGTTCCTTCTAATGTGAAGGAATTGGCCATATGGTAAATTCTCCCTCAAAGATCGCGGGTGGAAGCTGTCGAATTTGAAGTGTGTATTTCTTGATGTTAGTTTGTAAAAAGTAGTTGTTTTAAGGTAGCCATCTTTTGCCTCAATGGTAAATCCAGGAATGTGAGTTTTCCTTGTCTGCTGTGCTAGTGAAGTTCAAGTATGGGTCACGTCCATTAAGCCATGTCAGAAATGTTTCTAGGGTCTCCTCTTGGCCTTCCCATATCATCAGAATGTCGTCGATGAAACCCTGCTAAAATTTGATATGTTTTTTTAAGGTGTTGTTGTTGTCCAAAATGTTGATTTTCTCAAAGGCATACACGTAGATTCCTGCCACACTAGGGGCAAAAGTGCTGCCCATGGATGTCCCGTTGGTTTGAAGGAAAAACTCACCTTCAAACTCAAAGTAGTTGTCTTTAAGGGCCAGGGATGCACACTTCATCACAAATTCCCTTGGGGTGTTGAAATCCCAGTGTGTCCTCCCAGATTTTATTAATCACCGTTAGGGTTTCCTCTTGGGGGAGACTTGTGCATAAGCTTTCTATATCTAAGCCGACCAGCATGTATTTTACTGGGTCAAAAGGTATGTCCATAAGAAGGTTGAGTAGATGTTTAGTGTCCTTTAAGTAAGTAGGTGATTTCTGTACCAGAGGGTTTAAAAAGAAGTCACAGAAGCGTGACAATGGTTCTAACAGGGAACCTATGCCAGACACGATTGGCAGGACTGGCCAAGGTATTTTGTCTTCATGAATTTTAGCTTTTGTGTAGAAGTATGGTACTTTCACCATTTTGGTTCAAAGAAACTCCAGTTCTTGCGACGGCACGACCTGAACATCATCTCCTATTCGACGACACCCAGCTGAATCTCTCCCTCACCAAAGACCCCCACACCACCAAAACCAACCTCCACGAAGGAATGAAGGCCATAGCCGAATGGATGAGGAACAGCTGACTGAAGCTGAACTCGGACAAGACGGAGGTCCTAATCCTCAGATCCTCCCCCTCGGCCTGGGATGACTCCTGGTGGCCGACTGCACTAGAAGCACCCCCTACACCCACCGACCACGCACGCAACCTAGGGGTCATCCTTGATTCTACCCTTTCCATGATAAAGCAGGTCAACGCCATCTCCTCCTCCTGCTTCAACACCCTCCGCATGTTTTGCAGGATCTTCAAGTGTATCCCCAACTAAACAAGAAGGACGGTCATCCAGGCCCTCGTCAGCAGTAAACTGAACTACGGAAACGCACTCTAGGCAGGAGCCCCGGCCAATCTCCTGCAACAGCTCCGACGCATCAAGAACATCTCCTCATGGCTGATCCTCGACATCCCTCACTGCAGTCACATCACACCCCACTTGAGAGACCAGCACTGGCTCCCTGTCAACAAGAGGATAAGCTTCAAACACCTCACCCACACACAAAAGGCACTCCACAATACCGGACCAGCCTACCTCAACAGCCGACTCAGCCTCTACACCCCCATCCGCCAGCTCAGCTCCGCAGATCGCGCCCTCGCCACTGTGCCTCGCATCCGTAGAGTGACCGCCGGCAGCAGATCATTCTCCTACCTTGCCGCCAAGACATGGAACACCCTCCCCATCCGCCTGCGGCAGACCGAAGACCTTCTAACCTTCAGGAGACATCTGAAGACCTGGCTCTTCGAACAGTAGCAGCTTCCCCCCCCCAGCGCCTTGAGAACCTCACGGGTATGTAGTGCGCTTTACAAATGCTATGATTGATTGATTGCTTGATTTAGAGATGTAGTTCAATGTTTCTGCTTCTTCCACTAAATTGTGCCTCTTCTTTTTCAGTGTCTCGGCCGGGTCCTCTTTAAGTCTTTTGTAGTTTCTTCTGTCATTAAGTAGGCATTTACATTCCGCTGCATAATCATCTTTGTTCTGTATGACTATACCTCCGCCCTTATCTGCTGGCTTGATAGTAATTGTGTCATTCTTTCATATGTTTCTAAGTGTGTTCCATTCCTCTATGTTTAGATTGCGAAAAGTGTATTTTTCTTCTGTGCTCTCTATCTCGTTAAAAACCACCTGTTTGAAGTCGATGAGTTCCACTGGTGTTGAGGTTGGTTGAGGACAAGAGGTCAATTTCAATCTCAAACCTGTATCACTTTGGATCGCTGGACTGTCGGTTGGTGTCTGGTTTTCGAAGAATGCTTTTAGTTTGAGTTTCCTGAAAAACTCAGCCAGTTCCCACTGACGTTTACATTTATCCAGGCATGCCATTGGTACAAAACTAAGTCCTTTATTAAGGACTCTCTCTTCCACTGGAGTAAGGGTTGTGGAGGACGGGTTGAATACTAAGTCTTGTTTGTGACAAGCTTCATTTATGTTCTTTGTCCGCTCGGTCCGGGTTGGGACTCCTTCATCTTGCGCCTGGTGTTCGGCCCTACTGGTCCCTCTTCCTCTCCCCAGTGTACATGTTGTCTGCCTCTTCTCCTGCCTCTTCCTCTCCGGCCTCTCCCTAAAAAAAGCTGCCTTTGGTTTTTTGGGAAGAAATGTTGTGGGGCAAGATGGAACTGGGGGTTCCAGCCGTAGAATGGGTGTAGTGGTGGTTGGCTGAAGGGAGCTTGAAAAAATATTTGGCCTTGGTTTGGAAAGGGTCCCCATTGTTGTGGCCATTGATGAGATTTTCTCCTTCCTCATCTAGGGGTTGTTGCCTGTGCTTGAACTGCTGCTGGCTGAGGTTTCATCTCCCGAAATGTCTGATAAGATGTCTTGAATATTAGGTAGGAAAAAACCCTCATCTGCATAAGGGTAGGTCTTTGAATAGGAGAACCTTTTAAGATCCTTTTGAAATGTAGAGATCCTAGGCTGTGTCAGGAACTCTTTGTATTAGTTCATCTCCTTATTAGTCTCATCCAGTTTTTCCTTGAAAGAGGTGATGGTTGTCTTTAAGTGATTTTCTGTAGTTTGGATTTCTATCAACATAGCGCCTGATAGTCTCTTTGCTGTTTTATGGTTAGCACTATCCAATCCCTGGTGCAGTGCCAAGCTATTTGTGCCCAATCTTTCCTGAAAGACGGGTCTTCCAGAAAGATTCTGGGTGCATTGGTTACAAGCAGGCCTTTTGGGGCTGTGTTACTACGCAGGTATTCGGTTAATATCCCTCCATGTAAGATTGTCCGAATTGTATTTCTCTTTTGCTCCTTTAGTTTTTCCCAGTCAGTTGTTTGTGATATGGTCTGAGAGATGTTGAAATCCATGAGTAGCAGAGGGTCCAAGAGGATCTCGTTTAATCTTCTTCTGAAAAGGTTAGCCCTGTGTTCTCTGCCATAATTGCTGGGCAGGGGTTTGAGAAGGTGCTGAGTAACAAACAAATATCACACCTGTGCACTCTCTAATATGGAAATATCAACAAGACAGAGAGGAATCCAAGTTGAACTAGTTCATTTTCTCATTATAGACATGTGTAATCAAGAAGAATTGGCTCATAGTTAAAACCTGTAGATTGTATTTGGGAAACCAATGGTTTTCTTTAGAAAACCCTTACCCTCACCTAGTTGGTAGCATGCTTCGTCATTGTGTCCCACCCAAGGCACCAAGTGGACCCTGGGTGTTTTTCAACACCTGAACTACAGCACAGCATTTGTTTTGGTGTGTTGTGATTAATGCAGTGATGAGTGATAATAACTATCTATAGGGTCCCCTTCAGATAGTAGAAGTAACTTTAATAGTGGGGCCCTATGACAGGGTTAAAAAGATTGGCGGATATGTATAGAGTATTATGTTTTGTCTCAAGTATCCTAAATACATGTTTACATGTTTTAGGCAGACTGTATATTATGCTGGCTTTCGTCCGGACCAAGGGTGAAGGAAAGTGCGGACTCAGTCAATGGAAGATTTCCAAGACTGAGGTGCAAAAAGTGTGCACGTACTAAGTTGCGATAAGTTGGAGAGAAACTACTCGTTTCCTCCTTCTGTTTCTTTCTGAATCCTGTTAAGAAAAAAGAACAAAAACAAAAGCAATAATAATCATGACACACATGGAATATATATTATACAACAAGAGGCAGGCATACACTTGTGTGCCGCATACAGTGTCAGGCTCCATCTATATTTGATCATATGATGTGGTGACAAAATGTACACCCAATCGTGCATTGTAATATGCAGGGAGAAGTAAGCTTAGGTATCCTAATCCGTCAGGGCTGAACTTTGTGCCTACAGCAGAGGGGTGTGTTTGTCCAAAGAATTCAATGTTTCACGATAATGACATGTATCCCACCAGGGGGCAGTGCCTGTAGTCACACACTGAAATTACAAGGGTAAAGGATTGGCACACCGGTATATTTTTAGGGACACACAGCGCGGTGCGGTTCCGGTAGGTGAGACCGGGGGCTCTACTTACATTATCAAGGTCCACTGCCTTCCACTTATACCTGTTGTGGCCTTCTTACGGGATCCCGAGGATGTGTGGTTGTTCGGGAGACTGGTTTTTAACGCTGAGTTTCCCGGGCCAGACCTCGGTGCCCGCGTCATGACATCATCACACAGGGGCGTCCATTCATAGTGAGACCTAAAGGAAAGACTCTATCAGGGGCCATCTTGTGTGTGTCTATGCTGTCAGGATTATTTCAACCATTTTTAATGTCAATTGAGTCAGTATATGCTAGCTTATTCAAATAAATAACAATTAAATGAAATTGAGTGAATAATAAAGGGGAGCAAGAGTGAAAATTCTGTATATTCAACACCAGTGGAATTCATTGCCTTTGAAAAGACGGTCTTGAACAAGATAGAGGGCTCAATCTGAACAAAGAGGAATGGAACGCACTAAGAAACTTGCAAAACAATGACACAATTACCATCAGGCCAACAGATAAGGGTGGAGATATAGTCATACAGAACAAAGATGATTATACACCAGAATGCAAATGCCTACTTAATGATAGAAGGAACTACGAAATACTTAAAGAGGACCCTAACCGGGACACTAAAAAAGAAGATCTACAATTTAGTGGAAGAAGCAGAAACATTGAACTACATCTCTAAACAGGAAGCAAAGTTTCTTTGCACAAAAAAGGCAAAAGTACAATGCTTCTACACAACACCTATTACGATGCACGCATGGGTGCACATTTTGTCACCATATCATATGATCAAATATAGATTGAGTCTGACACTGCGTGTGGCTCACATGAGTGCATGCCTGTCTCTTGTGGTACAGTATATATTCCATGTTTGTCATGACGATTATTGTTTGTTCTTTTTCCTTTACAGAATTTACAAAGAAACAGAAGGAGGAAACGAGTAGTTTCTCTCCAACTTATCGCACTTTAGCGCATGCACACTTTTTGCACCTCAGTATTGGAAATCTCCCATTGACTAAATCACACACTTACTTTCACTCCTGGTCCTGATGACAGCCAGCATAGGATACAGTCTGGCTGAAACATGTAGACCTGTAGTTAGGATACTTGAGACAAAACATAATACTCTACACATATCCGCCAATCTTTCTAACCCTGTCATAGGGCCTCACTATTAAAGTTACGTCTACTATCTGAAGGGGACCCTATAGATAGTTTTAACATCACTAATCCTGCACTAATCAGAACACACCAAAAAAAAAACGCTCCGCTGTAGTTCACGTGTTGAAGCACACCCAGGGTGCACTGTGTGCCTTGGGTGGGACCCAATGATGAAACATGCCACCAACTTGGTTGGTGGGTGAGGGTTTTCTTAAGAAACCTATTGGTCTCCCAAACACAAACTACAGACTTTAAACGTAAAAAAACACCATCACCAATCATTTTGAACAGTCTTTACTCCTCCTATGACCACTCTGACCAAAACTTTACAAAGGTTCCATCATTGGATTAGGAACACAAAGTACCAAGCGTGTGATCAGAATTTCCTCCTTCTAAAGAAGGATGCTCAACATCATTAAAAAAAACATTAGAAATCCTAGATGTAACCCCTGTTTATATATTTTAAAGCAGAACACACCCTTTAGTCAAAAGGGTCAAATTTGATACCAAATTCATTTGGATGCCTCTAATCAAGCACATAGGAAACATTGGTAGTCACATACAGCTTCCCAATCAGTTGACTCCATCTTGTGAGTTGTTGCAGCCTACCTGTGCCCCAGATTGCAGTGAGCAGAGTCCAGGAAGTGGTAAGGAGACAGAACAGTGCTGTCTCTTCCCCAAAACAAAAGTTGTTAAAACAACAATTTTCCCTTTCTGTGATTACTGTCTTTGCCTGTGGTTGTTACAGTTTAAAATTGTAGTTTTAACCTGCCTGTGATTGCATATTTTATCACCTGTTTTGTGTTTTAAACTTGTGGTTTTCCCTGCCCATGATTGCTTCCATTTAACATGTTGAATTGTGGGATTTGCAGTCCAAACTCTGTAGTTTGTCCCTCTCATTCCTGGTGACGATTCAGTTTTCCCTCTAAATTTCTCCTTTGCTCTGTGCTAAGACCTGTATGTTAAAACAGTGCACCCCCAGCCACCATTTTGTGTTCCCAAGCCAGTTAAACCAGCCCCCTGCCCCCCCCTACCCCCAGCAACAGGGATATTCTACATCAAACGGTGCTTCTGTGAGCTGTTTAAACTGTGTTCACTAGGGACTGTGCACTTTGTTATTTGGCCAAGAGAGGGAGTAAAGTTTTATTCAAACAGTATTGTTAGATCTCAAGTTAGTGAGGCCTTTACCTGCAGAAGTCAAAAGTGTGGATTGAGCCTGTCTGTCTCCTATGAGATTCTGAACAGGAGAAGCAGCTCCCCACCCCCAGGCCAGCAGACCATTGGCTATTCAGCTCTCAGGCAACTCTGAGCCCTCCCCCACACTTGCCCAGGCCCCTTAAAGCTTTGCCGGGGGCACCCCAAATCATTCTCCTCCATCTTGTGAGTTGCAACCTACCTGTGCCCCAGATTGCAGTGAGCAGAGTCCAGGAAGTGGTAAGGAGACAGACTAGTACTGTCTCTTCCCCAAAACAAAAGTTATAAAAAAATTATTTTCCCTTTCTGTGATTACTGTCTTTGTCTGTGGTTGTTACTGTTTAAAATTGTAGTTTTAACCTGCCTGTGATCACTGTCTTTGCCTGTGGTTGTTGCACTTTAAAATTGTAGTTTTACCCAGTCTGTGATTGCATATTTTATCACCTGTTTTGTGTTTTAAACTTGTGGTTTACCCTGCCCATGATTGCTTCCATTTAACATGTTGAATTGTGGGATTTGAAGTCCAAACTCTGTAGTTTATCCCTCTCATTCCTGGTGACAATTCAGTTTTCCCTCCAAATTTCTCCTTTGCTCTGTGCTAAGACCTGTATGTTAAAACAGTGAACCCCAGACACCATTTTGTGTTAACAAGCCAGTGAAACCAGCCCCCATGCAAAAGGGATAGTCTACATCAGAGGGTGCTGTTTAAACTGTGTTTACTAGGGACTGTGCACTTCATTTTTTGGCCAGGAGAGGGAGTACAGTTTTATTCAAACAGTATTGTTAGATTTCAAGTTAGTGAGACGTTTACCTGCAGAAGTCCAAAGTGTGGATTGAGCCTTTCTGTCTCCTAGAAGATTCTGAACAGGAGAAGCAGCTTCCAACTCCCTGGCCAGCAGACCTTGTCTGAGGTAGCTATGACCTTATATGGTCTGCTAGTGATTGATACATGTGTACACTGATTGGTGGTTGTATCTGGTGTTTCTATAGGATTAGGGTTAGTTCCTCATTGGTTGGGTATTTGTGGGATCTGATTGGTTTCTGGGTCTGTGATTCAATCTATGTAGGGTTGGGACTAGGGCTAGGGTTAGGATTTCTATTGGAAGTAGGGACTAGGGCTTCCTGTGCCATTGCTTGCTTGGACTTGGGTTGGGACTACTGGTAGGGCTAGGGCCTCTATGGGACGCAGAGATCAGGGTTTTTGAACTGATTGGGTGCTTGGACTAGGGCTAAGATTGTCTGTAATGTCCCGGTCTCCTATTGGTTCTAGATTGTAGGGCTAGTGTTGTGATTGGATAGTGTTAGGGCTAGGGTTCCCATTGGCTGAAGGGGTCACCTGGTTACCAGAGCTATAAAAGACCAGGGTTTTACGGCGTCTCAGCCCGGACGTTGAGGTTAAGGGCAGAGAGGACAAGAGCAGTTGCCTGTTTGAGCCTGTTCAAGACTGACCAGAGCCAGGGACAGAAATGTTGCCCATTAACCTATTTAGCAATACCCAGCCCACACCATCCACATCCCCAAACGTATGGTACTTATGGATCTATATTTATCACTTTCTTCTAATTTAGCATTTCCAATACACTACTCTATCTCTCACCCTATACATCTATCATTATATCCTCTACACCCACTCTCTCATTTATACCAAACCGCATACCCCTACTATGTTCCCCAAAATAACCTTTTCTAGACTCTCTCCTACTCTACCCCTCCTTGCATCATCTCACACCTCTTTTACTATACCGATCCCCTAAAACAAACCTTTTGAAACTCTTCCCTCTGAATCATCCCCTCCAAAACTACTTTTTACTCATCCAAAAGCCTCGTCCTACTGCTAAATACAAAAACAAAAAAAAACATCTTTCATCCTTTTCAATCAAAATTAACAGACTAACATGTTCACTTATCAAATTCCATATTCAACTATACTAATTCACCACTAATCCTTTATAGGTTCCGGAGTGACATGCTACTCACCAGAAAAGCGCTTCAACACTCATCAGGGGTAAAAAGTGTTATATGCATGCAAACCTTTCTTCCCCTTTTATCCCTCCGCTATCCTTCTCACTCCAAATAACTGATTAATATCCACCACTGAAATTACTTCGTATTTCACCATATTAATTCACCGCTAATCCTTTATGGGCTTCCTGAATAGCGTGCGTCAACACCCCATCAGGGGTAACAAGCGCTATATAAATACAAACCTTTTCCTCCTCTATCCTTCTGCTATCATTCCAAATCCAAATAACTGACTAACCTATCCACCACTGAAAATGTACTTGCATGTTTCACTATACTAATTCAACACTAATCCTCTATGGGTCCCGGAGTAGCGTGCTACTCGCCGAAAAAACGCTTCGATGCCTCGTCAGGGGTAGCAAGTGCTATATAAATACAATTATAATACAATACAATATATATGGTATTCCTTCTTGCTGCCTCTTTCTCTACACATACTATATGGTCACCACCATTACTGATTTCTGTGTCACAATCATTTCCTTAAAGACTAGGCGGAGGGCTAACCACTTTATTGCATCATAGGATTGATCATGTACCAGCCCTTCTGACCATCTCAAGTGGCTCAAGACAATCAAGGGGTAAAATCTCTATGTTAGACATGGCATCCTTGGTGTGGTTCTCCCGCAACATTTTGCCTTAAGACCTCTTGTTTTTGCTGACTTCATTTTTGATGGCCTTCAGACTCTGTGCACTTTACCACTTCTAAGCAGCACTAAGGTGCGTGTGCTCCATCCTTAAAACATGGTAAGATTGGCTAATACCCAATTGGCATATTTAATTTACTTGCAAGTTCTTAGTAAAGTGGCACTTCCTGTGCCCAAGGCCTGTAAATTAAATGGAACTAGTGGGCCTGCAGCTTGGATTCTATCACCCACATAAGTAGCACTTTAAACATGCCTTAGACCTACCATTGCAGCCTGTATGTGTGCTGTTTCAAAATGCCATTTTGACATGGCAAAGTACACCTTTTGCTAGGCACAAACCTTATTTTTTTATTATATACGTCACCCATAGGGTAGGCTCTGGATGGGGAACATCGTTTACAACGCAGTGTTTACACCGCACTACCTTAACAATGCTGCCATTCCAACGCAATTCGTTACTATGTTGGAATCTGACGCCCTCCAACGCAAGTCGTTGTAGCGATTTGCGTTGTAATGGCAGCGGTGTCAAGTACCGCAATCTAAAAGATCGCATTGTACTGACATACATCTGCTCTGGACAGCCCAGAGGGTAGAGTGCAATATTTCTTCACTACTGCAATGCCTACCTCTCCCATAGGATAACATTGGAATTACCTTATTACATTTTATAAGTGTAATTTCCAAATTGGAACAGATAAAAATTCATGTTAGGTGTCTCTGGAATCTTAATGACAAATCCTAACATACGTATTTTAAATTATAATTCCAAAAATGCCACTTTTAGAAAGTTGGCATTTTCTTTTGTTAACCATTTGGTACCTGCTTCATGTCTCTGGGTCACAGGACTGGGTGTAGTTGACAGTTGGGCTTTTCGTATTCCACCTAGCCAGCCACACAGTAAGGGAAAGCTTGGGAGTGACTGGACAAGCCATCACTGGCAGGGTGGGAGGGATGAGCTGGGCCAAGCCCCACTTACACTTCAATAGGATATGTCCTGTCTCCACATAAAGAGCTGTATACCCACTGTAGTTAGTCTAGAGCCAGGGTCTAGAAGCCATGGCACCTGGGCACTTCACAGGCATGCCTCTAGAAGCTTTTCCCCAATTCAAAGTTACAACTGTATATAAGTACTGGCCCTCAGACTCCAACTCTTGAGTACACTTCTGGACCTGTGGCTGTTCTTCCAGAAAGAAGGTCTGCTGTGCTGCTTAAAGGCCTGCCACTCTGCCAGACTGTTGCTTGTAAGGACTGCCGCAATGGTGTGCTGGGCTTCTGCCAGCTTCCCACTTTCCTGGGTGAGAAGGACTGTACCTGCATCTCTTGAACTAAGATCCCAGAGTGTGTCAGGAGCTAGTTGCTGGCCCCCTCATATGAAGCCTCAGGAACTCCACAGGCAATGTTCCACCTGCATCTGAACTCTGCCATCTGTGAGTCTGCCCTGCCAAGAGGTGCCATCCCAATCCTGGACCTTTGGAAGCGGGCTTAAGGTATTTTTGCCAGCCTCTGATGATCCAGCAGAACTGAACACATCTCCTCTGCTGACCAGCACCAAGTTGACCATAACCAACGCATCACCACTGCTGTGTGTATTGGACCTGCAGAAAAGACCAGCTTTGCCTCTGCAGCCTCATTGAAAGTGCCACTGAGCAGTGAATCCTCAGAGCAGGCCCGTGCATCCCTCCTCAATGGCAGCCCTGACAATGATGCCAGACTCCACTTCGCAGCATCACAGCTCCTAGGAACCATCACATCGCTCTGACTACTCGCCACATCCCCAGCTTAAAATCACGTCCCCCGTCAACGGGACTCTTGATGACAACGCAGGCCCTCGCATCGCTTCCTCACTTTATCTCAGAACCAAAGAATCACTTTGGCTGCCCGACGTATTTCGATGCAGATCTGAGTAATGCCCCACAAACCGGCATTTAAGGTATTTTGTCAAACAGGCCTAACTGGGTCCCTGTAGTTGGCCGACGCTCCATCACGATCAGCCTAAACGTGTGCCTTTGTACTCGTCCAACGCACCCAGATATTCACCATTGGCAAATTGTGGTTTTTGGCGCTATTCTCATTGAATTTTTAAAATTGCATATCTCTGGTTCTACTGATCCTAAGTTTGGTGTTTTTGTTTATTTAATAAATTAAATTAAGTAATATTTTTCTAACTTGTGTGGGATTCTTTTTGTGTGGTGATTTTGCTTTATTATTGTTTGAAGTGTTGCACAAATACTTTGCACATAGCCTCTAAGTTAAGCCCGACTGCTCTGTGCCAGGCTACCGGAAGGTTTAGCACATTTTATTTTAGGGTGGATTTGTGCCTCACCCTTACATGGATTGGGGTCATAGCTTAACCAGGGCTCATCCCCTAGACAACCAGCAATCCAGTTTCTTACACTCTCTCATCCTGGAAACTCTTACATTCAAATCCTCCCTTTCCCTGATAGAATCCTTTTCAGCATTCACCTTTAGCTTTTAGAACTCTTCACTTGAGAACAGCATGAAACATCTTGACTTCAATTGAAGGACTATAGACTCCTGAATGTAGATTCACTCTTGAATATTCAAGCCTCATTGTAGGAACTATCCATAATCCATAATTTGACCTGGAATGTTATAAAGGTTATTAATTCACAGATCTCAGCCCTAGACTCCATGTTTTCCTTTTTCCTCCCCTTTCCTTCGCCAATAATTGCTGCAGGACGTATATTAGATTGCAGTTGGCCTAAACTTGTGACTTTGTCCCGCTCCGATGTGCCCAGATATTCACTATTGGCACTATGTGGTTTCCGGTGCTATTTCACTGGAACTTTAATATTACCTATCTCTGGTTTTGATGATTGGAATTTTGTTGTTTTGGTTTGTTTATTAAAGAAAGTTCTATTTTTCTTACTGGCGTGGGATTCTATTTGTGTGGTGTTTTTGCTTTATTACTGTTTGAAGTGATGGACAAATACGTTACACATTGCCTCTAAGCTAAGCATAACTGCTCTCTGCCCGGCTACCGGAGGGTTTGACACATTTTAATTTAGTGTGGGTTTGTGTTTCACCCTGACAAGGATTGTGGTCACTGCTTCACCAAGGCTTATCCCCTAGACAACCAGCAACTCAATTTCTTACACTCTCTCATCCTGAAAACTCCTATTTTCAAATCCTCCCTTTCCCTGAAACAATCCTTTTAAGGGTTCAATTTTAGCTTTTGGAACTCTTCAGCTGAAAACATCATGAAATATCTTGACTTCCAAAAATAGACTATTGACTCAGAAATGTAGATTATTCTTGAATATGAAAGCCCCATGATCCCCCCAAATATCGCAAGCATGTCCCAATCCCCCATTGAAGGGACTGTTCATAATCCATTATTTGATCTGGAATGTTCAAAGGTTATGAATTCTCAGATCTAGAAATATATATATGCTTCTCTTCTCGTGTGTTCAGTGTATTTAACAGAATGTTTCACCTTCTTCCTAAACCCTCTTGCTCCTGAGCACATGTTCTCCTCTTCCCTTCCATTTCCTTCCTTATGCCCCCAGTCGCATCACTATCCTGTTATATGGGTTTTCTCTTCTGAATGCCTGATAAAGCAACATATGACCTGTTGCACTATTCTACTTAAACAAGTATCTCTTATTGGTCTCTGTAAAGTGCCTTAATGTCGACCTAGTGGAAAGTGTGCTATATAAAACAGTTTATTAAACAAATACTTTCAGTTCTGAGTTGGAATAAAAGAACTGTATGTCTATCCTGCCCTGTGCATAGTTGGGTTAAGGACATGTAATTTCCATTTATAAGTTGAGGCTCTTAACATGAACAAAAAGGCCATTATTAGCTGCATTTCAAGAACCACCAAAGCTTCTTCTCGCTTCCACTACCTAACAGTTACTGAGAACTCATATCAGCATGCCAAGTTCCAGATTTTAAATTTTATTTTCCAAGCCAAGTGAACAATGAAGATAACAAAAGGCAAATCATAAAATGGTTGCTGCGGAAAGGACATACCACAAACAGAATACATGCAAATTCTTTGAGCTATACCGTTGTTCATTATTCATAAGAAAAAATTTGTGATTTGGGGCTACTGGCCATGAAGACAATGAAAAGGGTTTGGGTGCCTGTAAATGTCTAGTTCCAAAGTCCTAGGTAACTGAAGGCGCTAAGAGAGGTGGGGGCAGAAACACTATAACACTGTCAAATTCCCTGCTTTGTGCAACAAAGGTTTATGACTCAAGAAATGTGATCTTACTTTTTAAAAAAAGATCAACTTTCAGGGAAATCCCTTTACTACAGCAAAATGAAAAGTGAACACAAGTCCTGGATAACAATATAAAAGACCCCATGGAAACTGAAGGCAGGGTTCTGACTGGTGGCATTGCAGGGTCCACAGGAAATCCAGAAATTACACTTAGAAATGGAAGATAGAGTTGATGAAGGCTGATAGCCAGAAACCGGTCCTAAGATGCTTGATTCCGGTCTAGGGAAGAAATGGCTTGGCAGTTTGGCCTGGACTGTTCCCATGAGGTACAGGCTCAAGACTGATTTGCATACGGCCATGTCTGAACTGGGGTGGCTTGAGGAGAAAAATAACGATGGATTAAAGCCAGATCTCTGACTGGGGATGAATGTTTTGCCATTGTGCAACATTCCGTCCATCATCTTGTGTGTTTTACCACAACATGTGCAGTCGCATTGAAATTGCGTTGTCAGGACCGCCGACTGGAGGTTGGTCAGTCCCGAGACTGAGGTGATTAGCATACACCAAAAAAGCTAATAACTAAAACAATTCCACCTACACACAAAGGGCCTCATTCTGATGTCGGGACTCCGTGGAGGTCTGGAACAGCCCGACCTTAGGTCGGCGGATCCGGCCTGAGTATTAGGCTGCAAACACCCATAGGGCAGTCGGAAACATCCATTCTACAATGGACGCTTGTGCGGCAGGCGGAAAAGGCCTACAGAAGAAGATTGCATTGAAAAATGGATGTTTTCAAACACACATGCACCGTGTGGCACACTGTGCAGGATATTTAGGTGGGGACTCATAAGTGCCCTGCAGGCTCATAGCAGAGGGCCAGGGGGAGAGGGAGACCTGCTAGGGGCTCCCAACGACATGGAAAGGCTGTTGGAAAGTGCCATCATAATCCCGATGGTGGTGCCGAGCCTGGCTCTACCCTCATTAGGGGATTATGGTGTTTTCCGATGCACGACAGTCTACGTAAGCCTGTTAAAAGAACAGCAGATGGACCCTTCACCCAATACCTCATCCCGCCACATAATAATCCAGCGGGTGGACTGCGGACATTGATGTCAGTGGGACCAACAGCGACGTGTCATCG
The DNA here is from genome assembly GCF_964263255.1 of Lissotriton vulgaris. Classification (NCBI taxonomy): domain Eukaryota; kingdom Metazoa; phylum Chordata; class Amphibia; order Caudata; family Salamandridae; genus Lissotriton; species Lissotriton vulgaris. The sequence goes on along the minus strand of NC_141689.1, from coordinate 1,961,415,340 downwards.
GTGTCGGTCCCACCGAGATCATAATGAGGCCCAAAGTAACCAATATAATTTACCGGAAAACAAACTAAGCACTAAAAATATATGCACAATTAAGTGAACAATAAAAAAAACACAACAAAACACTATTTTTCACAGGAAAAACGTAACTTGAAAAAAAATGCACAAAGAAAAGCCAGGAGGAAGATTTCAATAAAACAACACGGCACATACATTTGTTGAAAAATTAAATTAACTACAATGTAACCTAACATTTTTTATCACAAACATATAATTAAATGGCTAAACTCTCTTTTATTTTGTCTATTAATCCTTATATACTAAATAAACATTTCAGCAAAAACTAAGCACTACAAATCAAAATTTCCAACTCCATACTCACAAACCTGGACGTAGGTACTTTAAAAGTATTTAAAATAAAAACAGTTATAAAGATAAAACAACCTCTATATGTTAATCTTAAAACTAAATCACCACAATCCTGCAATACTAATCAAGCCTGCATTTTTTATATCTAACTAAAAACAAACATTTTCTCACCAACAGAAAAGTAAAACACATCTAACTCAAATTTCGGCAACCTCGAAGAGAAATAGAAGAAAATCAAGTGCAACTTTAAGCAATACACTATTTTCACAGGAAAAACGTAACTGCCAGAAAACATACAAAGAAAAGCCTAAAGGAAGATTTCACATAAACAAGTTTAAAAATTAAATTAACTACAATGTAGCCTAACATCATTTTTAATCGGTAATATATCATTAAATGGCTAAATTCTCTTTTATTATGTATGTTTATCCTTGGATACTAGATAAATATTTCAGCAAATCAGCAAAAACTAAGCACTGCAAACCAAAATATCTAACTTCATAGTCATAAACCTGGACATAGGCACTTTCAAAGTATTTAAAACAAAATTAGTTATAAAAATAAAACAACCACTATATGTTAATCCTAAAACTAAAACACCAAGATCCCACAATACTAACCAAACCTGAATGTTTAATATATAACTAAAACAAACATATTCTCACCAACTGAAACGTAAAGGCCATCATACTCAAATTTCGACAATATCAATGAGAAATGGAAGAAAATCAAGTGCAACTTTAACCAAAACACTATTTTTCACATCAAAAAATAATTGCAAGAAAACGCACAAAGAAAAGCCTAAAGGAAGATTTCAATAAAACAACAATGCCCATGAACAAGTTTGAAAAAAATGACATTAACTACAATGTAACCTAACATCATTTTTAATCGCAAATATATAAATAAATGGCTAAACTATCTTTTATTATGTAGATTTATACTTGGAACCTAAATAAACATTTCAGCAAATCAGCAGAAACTAAGCACTGCAAACCGAAATATCTAACTCTATACTCATAATCCTGGACATAGGCACTTTAAAATAGTTATAAAAATAAAACAACCCCAATATGTTAATCTTAAAACTAAAACAACACAATACCTCAAAACTAACCAAACCTACATTTTTAACATGCAACTAAAACAAACATTTTCTCACCAACAGAAAAGTAAGGCCATCTGACTCAAATTTCGACAACATCAAAGAGCAATGGAAGAAAATCAAGTGCAAGTTTAAGCAACTGCACATATAGAAGATTAAAATGTAAAACATTTGAGCTCTTGTTTAAATTGCTAATTGCTACTTTCAGATAGAAAAGCAGAAAGAGACACATATAACACATCACAAAAAGGTAAACAATTGCTTTTGCACATGGGATACACCTACAGCCAGGAAAGTACAATCACTGAAAACATGAATTGGAAATGTACTACATATTTTGCAAATGCTTGTTATGGAAGGGTTTCAACAAAAAACAATATTGCAAATAACATCAGAGAACACAACCACCCCCAAATGTAACAGAGATAGAATTAAGGCATATACTTCATGATTTCAAAGAGGCAAGTACTAGTTTCCAAAAGTCTACTAGGTTTTAAACACATAGGGCCTCATTTACAAGAAACGGCAGCAAAAAGGCACCGCAAGCCCTTTGGCTGTGCCTTGCTGCAGCACTTTCAAAGCAGAGGGATGTGACATATTTACAATAATATTTCATATTCCTGTGCTCTCACCTGCGCTGATGCACAATGGGCTGCCATGCGCCGATACAGGCTCCCTTGACCATGGTGCAAGGATGCCTGCATCACAAGGATGATTGTTCATGTGCAGGAAGGGTTCCCTTCCTGCACATACACAATCAGAAATCTCATTTTTCAACTTCTATATTGCTGCATTAGCACACATAGAACATGTAAAACGTCAATCTTTTAATGATTGTTTATGTGCAGGAAGGGACACCTTTCGGTATCTAAACAATCACCAGATGTGATTTCCTCGTGCAATGTGTGCTGCAGAATGCAGCACATAGAGAAAGAGAAAAAAATGAGGAGAAATTAATAAATTTCTCCTCGTTGCACCTGCCATCGCCTCCCTTGGGGAAATTAGCATTCAGACGCATTTCCAGGTTTACGATTTCTCGTAAATCTGGAAACGTGTCAGGTTCCATGGGTGCTGCGTGGGAACACCTACAGCATCACCTATGGAACACCCCTTTCATGCACAATGCTGCATGTAAAGGGGCCTTATTTACACAGACAGGAAAGCTTTGCATGGTGGCTTTTCCTGTCCTTGTAAATATGGGCCAGGAAAATGCACCTCCGATGCATCACAAAAAGTGACTCACCGGCTGAGCAAGGGGATTGTAAATAAGCCCCATACACCCTAAAGTTCCTGAGCACATTACAATTCGACCACTATCAATTTCTACTTTAAAAAATGGCTAATATCATGTGCTAAAAAAGCCATAAGTGAAACCCCTGTTGCCCTTAGACTGTACCGAGACCTACAGATTCCAGAACACTTACCCACTACACATGACGGTGAACCTTTCCTCCTACATGAAAATCCCAATAACAGAGGAATAATTATATTTGCAACTGAAAACAACCTTATAAGAGTAAGCCAATATGCACCTTGAATGATGAACAGAACTTTTAGAATGTGTCCTAAACCATTCACACAGGTATACAACCTACAGTGTGAATGTCATACCACTAAGTCCAAACTCTGTAGTTTATCCCTCTCATTCCTGGTGACAATTCAGTTTTCCCTCCAAATTTCTCCTTTGCTCTGTGCTAAGACCTGTATGTTAAAACAGTGAACCCAGACACCATTTTGTGTTAACAAGCCAGTGAAACCAGCCCCCATGCAACAGGGATAGTCTACATCAGAGGGTGCTGTTTAAACTGTGTTTACTAGGGACTGTGCACTTCATTTTTTGGCCAGGAGAGGGAGTACAGTTTTATTCAAACAGTATTGTTAGATTTCAAGTTAGTGAGACCTTTACCTGCAGAAGTCCAAAGTGTGGATTGAGCCTGTCTGTCTCCTAGAAGATTCTGAACAGGAGAAGCAGCTTCCAACTCCCTGGCCAGCAAACCTTGTCTGAGGTAGCTATGACCTTATATGGTCTGCTAGTGATTGATACATGTGTACACTGATTGGTGGTTGTATCTGGTGTTTCAATAGGATTAGGGTTAGTTCCTCATTGGTTGGGTATTTGTGGGATCTGATTGGTTTCTGGGTCTGTGATTCAATCTATGTAGGGTTGGGACTAGGGCTAGGGTTAGGATTTCTATTGGAAGTAGGGACTAGGGATTCCTGTGCCATTGCTTGCTTGGACTTGGGTTGGGACTACTGGTAGGGCTAGGGCCTCTATGGGACGCAGAGATCAGGGTTTTTGAACTGATTGGGTGCTTGGACTAGGGCTAAGATTGTCTGTAATGTCCTGGTCTCCTATTGGTTCTAGATTGTTGGGCTAGTGTTGTGATTGGATAGTGTTAGGGCTAGGGTTCCCATTGGCGGAAGGGGTCACCTGGTTACCAGAGCTATAAAAGACCAGGGTTAGGGCGTCTCAGCCCGGGCGTTGAGGTTAAGGGCAGAGAGGACAAGAGCAGTTGCCTGTTTGAGCCTGTTCAAGACTGACCAGAGCCAGGGCCAGAAATGTTGTCCATTAACCTATTTAGCAATACCCAGCCCACACCATCCACATCCACAAACGTATGGTACTTATGGATCTATATTTATCACTTTCTTCTAATTTAGCATTTCCAATACACTACTCTATCTCTCACCCTATACATCTATCATTATATCCTCTACACCCACTCTCTCATTTATACCAAACCGCATACCCCTACTATGTTCCCCAAAGTAACCTTTTCTAGACTCTCTCCTACTCTACCCCTCCTTGCATCATCTGACACCTCTTTTACTATACCGATCCCCTAAAACAAACCTTTTGAAACTCTTCCCTCTGAATCCTCCCCTCCAAAACTCCTTTTTACTCATCCAAAAGCCTCGTCCTACTGCTAAATACAAAAACAAAAAAAAACATCTTTCATCATTTTCAATCAAAATTAACAGACTAACATGTTCACTTAAAATTCCATATTCAACTATACTAATTCACCACTAATCCTTTATAGGTTCCGGAGTGACATGCTACTCGCCAGAAAAGCGCTTCAACACTCATCAGGGGTAAAAAGTGTTATATGCATGCAAACCTTTCTTCCCTTTTTATCCCTCCGCTATCCTTCTCACTCCAAATAACTGATTAATATCCACCACTGAAATTACTTCGTATTTCACCATATTAATTCACCGCTAATCCTTTATGGGCTTCCTGAATAGCGTGCGTCAACACCCCATCAGGGGTAACAAGCGCTATATAAATACAAACCTTTTCCTCCTCTATCCTTCTGCTATCATTCCAAATCCAAATAACTGACTAACCTATCCACCACTGAAAATGTACTTGCATGTTTCACTATACTAATTCAACACTAATCTTCTATGGGTCCTGGAGTAGCGTGCTACTCGCCGAAAAAATGCTTCGATGCCTCGTCAGGGGTAGCAAGTGCTATATAAATACAATTACAATACAATACAATATATATGGTATTCCTTCTTGCTGCCTCTTTCTCTACACATACTATATGGTCACCACCATTACTGATTTCTGTGTCACAATCATTTCCTTAAAGACTAGGCGGAGGGCTAACCACTTTATTGCATCATAGGATTGATCATGTAGCAGCCCTTCTGACCATCTCAAGTGGCTCAAGACAATCAAGGGGTAAAATCTCTATGTTAGACATGGCATCCTTGGTGTGGTTCTCCCGCAACATTTTGCCTTAAGACCTCTTGTTTTTGCTGACTTCATTTTTGATGGCCTTCAGACTCTGTGCACTTTACCACTTCTAAGCAGCACTAAGGTGCGTGTGCTCCATCCTTAAAACATTGTAAGATTGGCTAATACCCAATTGGCATATTTCATTTACTTGCAAGTTCTTAGTAAAGTGGCACTTCCTGTGCCCAAGGCCTGTAAATTAAATGGAACTAGTGGGCCTGCAGCTTGGATTCTATCACCCACATAAGTAGCACTTTAAACATGCCTTAGACCTACCATTGCAGCCTGTATGTGTGCTGTTTCAAAATGCCATTTTGACATGGCAAAGTACACCTTTTGCTAGGCACAAACCTTCTTTTTTTATTATATACGTCACCCATAGGGTAGGCTCTGGACGGGGAACATCGTTTACAACGCGGTGTTTACACCGCACTACCTTAACAATGCTGCCATTCCAACGCAATTCGTTACTATGTTGGAATCTGACGCCCTCCAACGCAAGTCGTTGTAGCGATTTGCGTTGTAATGGCAGCGTTGTCAAGTACCGCGATCTAAAAGATCGCATTGTACTGACATACATCCGCTCTGGACAGCCCAGAGGGTAGAGTGCAATATTTCTTCACTACTGCAATGCCTACCTCTCCCATAGGATAACATTGGAATTACCTTATTACATTTTATAAGTGTAATTTCCAAATTGGAACAGATGAAAATTCATGTTAGGTGTCTCTGGAATCTTAATGACAAATCCTAACATACGTATTTTAAATTATAATTCCATTCATGCTAACGTCACTGATGCCAAAATGGGCAATCTTCCTGAACAATAATGATTTAATCCATGTCAGGATTTGGGAGTAGATTTTGAAACATTTCCTTTCTTTCTCCCAATTAGTATATCGTTGATTGTGATCCTTTTACCGTGCATTGCTTATTTTGTTCACAATGTTTATGACTAATGTGTCCATGTCACGACCATGCATCTATGGTTAAAAAGTCGTTTCTCACATGTTCACTGTTGATATTTTTTTGCACTGTATATACGCACAAATTGTTTTTCAAACTGTATGTGGCCAGATATGAAGTTGAAAGCGATCTTTGGTCTGTTTATGTAAAAAGAAGATAATTTTTTGATAACTGAGTTACAATTAAAAGACGTAAATCGACGTCAGGGTAAACTAATAAAGTTTTGTTTATCCTTAACCATTTAGTGTTTAATTTAAATCTGGAGGCATAGGCAACAATTCTTTCTTACTTTTAGAAAGTTGGCATTTTCTTTTGTTATCCATTTGGTACCTGCATCATGTCTCTGGGTCACAGGACTGGGTGTAGTTGACAGTTGGGCTTTTCGTATTCCACCTAGCCAGCCACACACTAAGGGAAAGCTTGGGAGTGACTGGACAAGCCATCACTGGCAGGGTGGGAGGGAGGAGCTGGGCCAAGCCCCACTTACACTTCAATAGGATATGTCCTGTCTCCACATAAAGAGCTGTATACCCACTGTAGTTAGTCTAGAGCCAGGGTCTAGAAGTCATGGCACCTGGGCACTTCACAGGCATGCCTCTAGAAGCTTTTCCCCAGTTCAAAGTTACAACTGTATATAAGTACTGGCCCTCAGACTCCAACTCTTGAGTACACTTCTGGACCTGTGGCTGTTCTTCCAGAAAGAAGGTCTGCTGTGCTGCTTAAAGGCCTGCCACTCTGCCAGACTGTTGCTTGTAAGGACTGCCGCAATGGTGTGCTGGGCTTCTGCCAGCTTCCCACTTTCCTGGGTGAGAAGGGCTGTACCTGCATCTCTTGAACTAAGATCCCAGAGTGTGTCAGGAGCTAGTTGCTGGCCCCCTCATATGAAGCCTCAGGAACTCCACAGGCAATGTTCCACTTGCATCTGAACTCTGCCATCTGTGAGTCTGCCCTGCCAAGAGGTGCCATCCCAATCCTGGACCTTTGGAAGCGGGCTTAAGGTATTTTTGCCAGCCTCTGATGATCCAGCAGAACTGAACACATCTCCTCTGCTGACCAGCACCAAGTTGACCATAACCAACGCATCACCACTGCTGTGTGTATTGGACCTGCAGAAAAGACCAGCTTTGCCTCTGCAGCCTCATTGAAAGTGCCACTGAGCAGTGAATCCTCAGAGCAGGCCCGTGCATCCCTCCTCAATGGCAGCCCTGACAATGATGCCAGACTCCACTTCGCAGCATCACAGCTCCTAGGAACCATCACATCGCTCTGACTACTCGCCACATCCCCAGCTTAAAATCACATCCCCCGTCAACGGGACTCTTGATGACAACGCAGGCCCTCGCATCGCTGCCTCACTTTATCTCAGAACCAAAGAATCACTTTGGCTGCCCGACATATTTCGATGCAGATCTGAGTAATGCCCCACAAACCGGCATTTAAGGTATTTTGTCAAACAGGCCTAACTGGGTCCCTGTAGTTGGCCGACGCTCCATCACGATCAGCCTAAACGTGTGCCTTTGTACTCGTCCAACGCACCCAGATATTCACCATTGGCAAATTGTGGTTTTTGGCGCTATTCTCATTGAATTTTTAAAATTGCATATCTCTGGTTCTACTGATTGGAAGTTTGGTGTTTTTGTTTATTTAATAAATTAAATTAAGTAATATTTTTCCAACTTGTGTGGGATTCTTTTTGTGTGGTGTTTTTGCTTTATTATTGTTTGAAGTGTTGCACAAATACTTTGCACATAGCCTCTAAGTTAAGCCCGACTGCTCTGTGCCAGGCTACCGGAAGGTTTAGCACATTTTAATTTAGGGTGGATTTGTGCCTCACCCTTACATGGATTGGGGTCACAGCTTTACCAGGGCTCATCCCCTAGACAACCAGCAATCCAGTTTCTTACACTCTCTCATCCTGGAAACTCTTACATTCAAATCTTCCCGTTCCCTGATACAATCCTTTTCAGCATTCACCTTTAGCTTTTAGAACTCTTCACTTGAGAACAGCATGAAACATCTTGACTTCAATTGAAGGACTATAGACTCATGAATGTAGATTCACTCTTGAATATTCAAGCCTCATTGTAGGAACTATCCATAATCCATAATTTGACCTGGAATGTTATAAAGGTTATTAATTCACAGATCTCAGCCCTAGACTCCATGTTTTCCTTTTTCCTCCCCTTTCCTTCGCCAATAATCGCTGCAGGACGTATATTAGATTGCAGTTGGCCTAAACTTGTGACTTTGTCCGGTCCAATGTGCCCAGATATTCACTATTGGCACTTTGTGGTTTCCGGTGCTATTTCACTGGAACTTTAAAATTACCTATCTCTGGTTCTGATGATTGGAATTTTGTTGTTTTGGTTTGTTTATTAAAGAAAGTTCTATTTTTCTTACTGGCGTGGGATTCTATTTTTGTGGTGTTTTTGCTTTATTACTGTTTGAAGTGATGGACAAATACGTTACACATTGCCTCTAAGCTAAGCATAACTGCTCTCTGCCAGGCTACCGGAGGGTTTGGCACATTTTAATTTAGTGTGGGTTTGTGTTTCACCCTGACAAGGATTGTGGTCACTGCTTGACCAAGGCTTATCCCCTAGACAACCAGCAACTCAATTTCTTACACTCTCTCATCCTGAAAACTCCTATTTTCAAATCCTCCCTTTCCCTGAAACAATCCTTTTAAGGGTTCAATTTTAGCTTTTGGAACTCTTCAGCTGAAAACATCATGAAATATCTTGACTTCCAAAAATAGACTATAGACTCAGAAATGTAGATTATTCTTGAATATGAAAGCCCCATGATCCCCCCCAAATATCGCAAGCATGTCCCCATCCCCCATTGAAGGGACTGTTCATAATCCATTATTTGATCTGGAATGTTCAAAGGTTATGAATTCTCAGATCTAGAAATATATATATGCTTCTCTTCTCGTGTGTTCAGTGTATTTAACAGAATGTTTCACCTTCTTCCTAAACCCTCTTGCTCCTGAGCACATGTTCTCGTCTTCCCTTCCATTTCCTTCCTTATGCCCCCAGTCGCATCACTATCCTGTTATATGGGTTTTCTCTTCTGAATGCCTGATAAAGCAACATATGACCTGTTGCACTATTCTACTTAAACAAGTATCTCTTATTGGTCTCTGTAAAGTGCCTTACTGTCGACCTAGTGGAAAGTGTGCTATATAAAACAGTTTATTAAACAAATACTTTCAGTTCTGAGTGGGAATAAAAGAACTGTATATCGATCCTGCCCTGTGCATAGTTGGGTTAAGGACATGTAATTTCCATTTATAAGTTGAGGATCTTAACATGAACAAAAAGGCCATTATTAGCTGCATTTCAAGAACCACCAAAGCTTCTTCTCGCTTCCACTACCTAACAGTTACTGAGAGAACTCATATCAGCATGCCAAGTTCCAGATTTTAAATTTTATTTTCCAAGCCAAGTGAACAATGAAGATAACAAAAGGCACATCATAAAATGGTTGCTGCGGAAAGGACATACCATAAACAGAATACATGCAAATTCTTTGAGCTATACCGTTGTTCATTATTCATAAGAAAAAAAATTGTGATTTGGGGCTACTGGCCATGAAGACAATGAAAAGGGTTTGGGTGCCTGTAAATGTCTAGTTCCAAAGTCCTAGGTAACTGAAGGCGCTAAGAGAGGTGGGGGCAGAAACACTATAACACTGTCAAATTCTCTGCTTTGTGCAACAAAGGTTTATGACTCAAGAAATGTGATCTTACTTTTAAAAAAAGATCAACTTTCAGGGAAATCCCTTTACTACAGCAAAATAAAAAGTGAACACAAGTCCTGGATAACAATATAAAAGACCCCATGGAAACTGAAGGCAGGGTTCTGACTGGTGGCATTGCAGGGTCCACAGGAAATCCAGAAATAACACTTAGAAATGGAAGATAGAGTTGATGAAGGCTGATAGCCAGAAACCGGTCCTAAGATGTTTGATTCAGGTCTAGGGAAGAAATGGCTTGGCAGTTTGGCCTGGACTGTTCCCATGAGGCACAGGCTCAAGACTGATTTGCATACGGCCATGTCTGAACTGGGGTGGCTTGAGGAGAAAAATAACGATGGATTAAAGCCAGATCTCTGACTGGGGATGAATGTTTTGCCATTGTGCAACATTCCGTCCATCATCTTGTGTGTTTTACCACACCATGTGCAGTCGCATTGAAATTGCGTTGTCAGGACCGCCGACTGGAGGTTGGTCAGTCCCGAGACTGAGGTGATTAGCATACACCAAAAAAGCTAATAACTGAAAACAATTCCACCTACACACAAAGGGCCTCATTCTGATGTCGGGACTCCGTGGAGGTCTGGAACAGCCCGACCTTAGGTCGGCGGATGCGGCCTGAGTATTAGGCTGCAAACATCCATAGGGCAGTCGGAAACATCCATTCTACAATGGGCGCTTGTGCGGCAGGCGGAAAAGGCCTACAGAAGAAGATTGCATTGAAAAATGGATGTTTTCAAACACACATGCACCGTGTGGCACACTGTGCAGGATATTTAGGTGGGGACTCATAAGTGCCCTGCAGGCTCATAGCAGAGGGCCAGGGGGAGAGGTAGACCTGCTAGGGGCTCCCAACGACATGGAAAGGCTATTGGAAAGTGCCATCATAATCCCGATGGTGGTGCCGAGCCTGGCTCTACCCTCATTAGGGGATTATGGTGTTTTCCGATGCACGACAGTCTACGTAAGCCTGTTAAAAGAACAGCAGATGGACCCTTCACCCAATACCTCATCCCGCCACATCATAATCCAGCGGGTGGACTGCGGACATTGATGTCAGTGGGACCAACAGCGACGTGTCATCGGTGTCGGTCCCACCGAGATCATAATGAGGCCCAAAGTAACCAATATAATTTACCGGAAAACAAACTAAGCACTAAAAATATATGCACAATTAAGTGAACAATAAAAAAACACAACAAAACACTATTTTTCACAGGAAAAACGTAACTTGAAAAAAAATGCACAAAGAAAAGCCAGGAGGAAGATTTCAATAAAACAACACGGCACATACATTTGTTGAAAAATTAAATTAACTACAATGTAACCTAACATTTTTTCTCACAAATATATAATTAAATGGCTAAACTCTGTTTTATTTTGTCTATTAATCCTTATATACTAAATAAACATTTCAGCAAAAACTAAGCACTACAAATCAAAATTTCCAACTCCATACTCACAAACCTGGACGTAGGTACTTTAAAAGTATTTAAAATAAAAACAGTTATAAAGATAAAACAACCTCTATATGTTAATCTTAAAACTAAATCACCACAATCCTGCAATACTAATCAAGCCTGCATTTTTAATATCTAACTAAAAACAAACATTTTCTCACCAACAGAAAAGTAAAACACATCTAACTCAAATTTCGGCAACCTCGAAGAGAAATACAAGAAAATCAAGTGCAACTTTAAGCAATACACTATTTTCACAGGAAAAACGTAACTGCCAGAAAACATACAAAGAAAAGCCTAAAGGAAGATTTCACATAAACAAGTTTAAAAATTAAATTAACTACAATGTAGCCTAACATCATTTTTAATCGCTAATATATCATTAAATGGCTAAATTCTCTTTTATTATGTATGTTTATCCTTGGATACTAGATAAATATTTCAGCAAATCAGCAAAAACTAAGCACTGCAAACCAAAATATCTAACTTCATAGTCATAAACCTGGACATAGGCACTTTCAAAGTATTTAAAACAAAATTAGTTATAAAAATAAAACAACCACTATATGTTAATCCTAAAACTAAAACACCAAGATCCCACAATACTAACCAAACCTGAATGTTTAATATATAACTAAAACAAACATATTCTCACCAACTGAAACGTAAAGGCCATCATACTCAAATTTCGACAATATCAATGAGAAATGGAAGAAAATCAAGTGCAACTTTAACCAAAACACTATTTTTCACATCAAAAAATAATTGCAAGAAAACGCACAAAGAAAAGCCTAAAGGAAGATTTCAATAAAACAACAATGCACATGAACAAGTTTGAAAAAAATGACATTAACTACAATGTAACCTAACATCATTTTTAATCGCAAATATATAAATAAATGGCTAAACTATCTTTTATTATGTATATTTATACTTGGAACCTAAAAAAACATTTCAGCAAATCAGCAGGAACTAAGCACTGCAAACCAAAATATCTAACTCTATACTCATAAACCTGGACATAGGCACTTTAAAATAGTTATAAAAATAAAACAACCCCAATATGTTAATCTTAAACCTAAAACAACACAATACCTCAAAACTAACCAAACCTACATTTTTAACATGCAACTAAAACAAACATTTTCTCACCAACAGAAAAGTAAGGCCATCTGACTCAAATTTCGACAACATCAAAGAGCAATGGAAGAAAATCAAGTGCAAGTTTAAGCAACTGCACATATAGAAGATTAAAATGTAAAACATTTGAGCTCTTGTTTAAATTGCTAATTGCTACTTTCAGATAGAAAAGCAGAAAGAGACACATATAACACATCACAAAAAGGTAAACAATTGCTTTTGCACATGGGATACACCTACAGCCAGGAAAGTACAATCACTGAAAACATGAATTGGAAATGTACTACATATTTTGCAAACGCTTGTTATGGAAGGGTTTCAACAAAAAACAATATTGCAAATAACATCAGAGAACACAACCACCCCCAAATGTAACAGAGATAGAATTAAGGCATATACTTCATGATTTCAAAGAGGCAAGTACTAGTTTCCAAAAGTCTACTAGGTTTTAAACACATAGGGCCTCATTTACAAGAAACGGCAGCAAAAAGGCACCGCAAGCCCTTTGGCTGTGCCTTGCTGCAGCACTTTCAAAGCAGAGGGATGTGACATACTTACAATAATATTTCATATTCCTGTGCTCTCACCTGCGCTGATGCACAATGGGCTGCCATGCGCCGATACAGGCTCCCTTGACCATGGTGCAAGGATGCCTGCATCACAAGGATGATTGTTCATGTGCAGGAAGGGTTCCCTTCCTGCACATACACAATCAGAAATCTCATTTTTCAACTTCTATATTGCTGCATTAGCATACATAGAACATGTAAAACGTCAATCTTTTAATGATTGTTTATGTGCAGGAAGGGACACCTTTCGGTATCTAAATAATCACCAGATGTGATTTCCTCGTGCAATGTATGCTGCAGAATGCAGCACATAGAGAAAGAGAAAAAAATGAGGAGAAATTAATAAATTTCTCCTCTTTGCACCTGCCATCGCCTCCCTTGGGGAAATTAGCATTCAGACGCATTTCCAGGTTTACGATTTCTCGTAAATCTGGAAACGTGTCAGGTTCCATGGGTGCTGCGTGGGATCACCTATGGAACACCCCTTTCATGCACAATGCTGCATGTAAAGGGGCCTTATTTACACAGACAGGAAAGCTTTGCATGGTGGCTTTTCCTGTCCTTGTAAATATGGGCCAGGAAAATGCACCTCCGATGCATCACAAAAAGTGACTCACCGGCTGAGCAAGGGGATTGTAAATAAGCCCCATACACCCTAAAGTTCCTGAGCACATTACAATTCGACCACTATCAATTCCTACTTTGAAAAATGGCTAATATCATTTGCTAAAAAAGCCATAAGTGAAACCCCTGTTGCCCTTAGACCGTACCGAGACCTACAGATTCCAGAACACTTACCCACTACACATGACGGTGAACCTTTCCTCCTACATGAAAATCCCAATAACAGAGGAATAATTATATTTGCAACTGAAAACAACCTTATAAGAGTAAGCCAATATGCACCTTGAATGATGAACAGAACTTTTAGAATGTGTCCTAAACCATTCACACAGGTATACAACCTACAGTGTGAATGTCATACCACTAACATGCCCCACATTTATGCACTGCTGTCTAATAAGTAACTTACTATGTTTAAATCTCAACAAAGTAAAAACTATTAACTACTCTCCACACATGATGATAACAGACTTTGAGTAGCAATAATACAACCAATACTTAAACTATAACCTCACAGAGCCATACAAGTTTGCTATTTCAACCAAAGTGTTTGGAAGCATATGTACAACTCTGCTATAAGTCTAAAATATGCAACAAACAGCCAATATGCTTTTGAAATAAAAAAGCATATGTACCTGTAACATACATAGATGACCACTACAACATGCTAGTAGAGTCCCCATTTTACCAAAGAAATTAGCAAACTAACGGCCTGATTATAGGTTTGGTAATGCGGCGCCAGGTCTGCCCCACTGCCATACCGCCAAACCCATGGTTTTGTTTTAACATTGCCATGGCGGTGACCTGAAAATGGACATCACAATGGGAATGCCAAAAAGAGGTCCTGCATGGCATGGAATAAAAAGTCCATGCCTTGCAGAAACTGGGGTGCATGCACACAGGGTGGGGCATGTGTTGTGACCCCTGCATTCACCCCTTGGCTCAGAGTCACCGGGGGTAAATGCAGGGGACCTGTAGGGCCCCTGTTTGTTTCCTCTCTGCCACGGTTTTAATGGGGGAAGTTCCGTCATGAAAATGGTGGTGGTGAGCAAACTTGTAATATGCTTGGCGGGACAGTGGCAGTCCAGCCAAGCATATTGCAGCCTCCTGACTGCTGCAACAACAACTGGGAACAGTGTTACCCCGGGGGCTGCAGCAGGGCAATGGCGATCCGACTGCCCTAATTGTGATAGTGTACTCGGAAGACTGTCATCGCTGTGTCCCCATGAGTCTGGCGGTCCATGGACTTCCAGACTAATAATTTGGCCCTGATGGACTACTCCAAAGGCGGTTGGGTTCGCAGACTGCACTGCTTTGGACACATATGCCAACCCAATTTCAAATACAACGATGGAATGTCTTTGATAGTACCACTGCTCAATAAGCCAAACTCAACAACACAGTAGAAGGATGGAACAATACCTTAAAAACCACACTAGGAAGAACTAAACCAACACTCTACAATTTCATAGAAGGCCTCCAAAAAGAACAAAGCTACCAACAACTAAGTAAAGAGCTGTAAGTAAACCAAATCAAGCCTAAAATAATTAAACAACCCAGGAATTGACGAAATGCTACAATTCAAAGTCAGTCCCTCTGCAAATAACAAAAGAGTAGACTACCTAAAATTGATAGTCAAATCACTATTAAAAACCACTTTCCTACTAATATACTCACAACTAAAAAAGAACAACAATATAACAAAAACAATTTTGAATAAATAGTAAATACATTCTTGTTATTAAATCAGTGTATATCAAAATATAAGAAACTACAAAATAAGACTGAGAAATACAAATAATTGATTTAAATATTTTGTTAAAAATACTTATAGGAAAACCAAAAAGATGCAACTTTAAAAATGTACAAAAGAACACACAAATTAAAACACACAAAAAAATAAAACTGTTCAATTGAACTGAAACCAAAATACCTATAGGTATCCAAATTAAACATTTCACACCCAAAATCAAATACAAATACTGTATTTATATTTGCATATCTGATGTTCTTGATCCATCTCCACTTATCAAAAATCCAATCACCAAGACAAAAATAAAAACCAAGAAACTAGAAAAAATATGCAAAATGTCCAACTCAAATCCCCCAAAATATTCCACAATGAGTGGAAGCCATAAAAATGTAAAAATGCAAAGTAATACCTGCACAGGAAATGTGAAAAATACAAAATTCACTTTTGAAAAGGACACATACAAAATTGCTGTAAATGTTGAACTCTGACTTTGTAACCTAAAACATTACACACCCACCGTCACAATACACACATCCAAATACTATACAAACATAGTATTACAACTCTATAAACACCATACAGCACATGATTGTATCTACAATAACATACTTACTATTAAAGTACAGTTAGGCCTATCACATTACACTACATAAAAAGAAACACAAAATAACTAAAACACCATAACACTCACTAACTAGACCTGCCCACTTCCCCTCTATCCTAAAACACTAAATAACAACTTTAAATAGTTTTACTTTGCCCCTTAAACAGCAACAGGGAACCACGACGGACATGATTGAAATTGATTGTAACACTAATAAAGTACAAATGACAGGTAGAGGGAACCAAATAATGGCCACCAAATGAAAGCTTAAAAAAAGACTATTTTCATATAGAAATCAGCGTAAATGTTAAACAACGTATTGAAAAAATACAAATATGTATATGTTAGCATACATTAAATACCATTACAAAAATTGAAATATATTAAATAGTACTAATTGTTATACTAAATAAATACATTATAAAAATGTAAAAATGCAACATACTATGTATAAAAATACATGTATGAAAAAATAATTGTGTACCATTTTTTATAAATATTTGAAATACGTCTAAAAAGTGTATTTAAAAAATACAATACATGGCATAATACACCATAAAAGTATATACAAATTTAACATGAAAATTATGTATTCTCTTTTTTGTAAAAAAGAAGGAATCAAAAATAAAAATAAAAATTTAAACTAGTCAAATAAAATAAATAAAATACATAAAAATATAAAATCCTTAATGTGTATTAGTTATTATTCTAAAATACTACACACTCTATACAAGTACACACTAAAAAACATTTTGGGGACAGTACTCAAAATTTGAAGAGTACAATTTACTATTCCCACTCAAATGTCAATCATTTTGGTGAAAGATGTTAAACACCTAAGGGTTAGGATTTAAGATTTTCACTCCAACGTAAAACCTTTTTAGAAAAGGTGTTGGCACTAAAGGGGCAAAAATACTATTCCCACTCAAAAGTAAACCCTTTTGGGAAAAGTGTTGTAAACTAAAAGGGTAAGTTACATCTATTATTCTCACTCCAATGTAAACTTTTTTTAGGAAGATGTTGGACACTTAAAGAGTTAGATTTACTATAGCCACTGCAATCTAAACCATTTTGGGGAAGGTGTTGGACACTAATGGGTCGATTCCGATCCTGGAAAAAAATCTACCGTACGATTCGTATTCGTAGCTGAATCCGTACGAATGGAAAAATTCCGTCTGACCTGCATAGTACGATCCTTTCCCGCCTATTCCCGTACGATTATCAGAGAACCATACGAACCACAGTCGAAGACCCGTACGAATTAGCGTCGGAAATCAAACCGTACGAATTGTAAACATGCCGTACAACCATACAAGTACGATCCAGTTCGGGAACCCAGTACGCGATTTGTATGGCCCAAAGTAGTCGCGCATGAAGAATGATTTGTACGGAAAATATCGCCTCTCAGCAAGCCGCATCAACACATACGAACCGTTTACCCCTCGATCGAGAGTACGCGAACCCCCCAACGGCCAGTATAAGTCACCCGCATGTACAAGTACGACACGCACACACCCCGATCAAGGGACTGCGAACCCCCCACCCCCCAACTGCCCATAGAAGTCACCCGCACCTACAAGTACGACAAGCACACACCCCGATCAAGTGACCGTGAACCCCCCACCCCCCAAGGGCCCGTATAATTCAGCCGCACGTACAAGCACGACACGCACACACCCCGATCAAGCCTACGCGAACCCCCCACCCTCCAACGGCCCGTATAAGTCACCCGCACCTATAAGTACAACACGCACACACCCCTATCAAGCGACCGCGAACCCCCCCACCCCCCAACTGCCCGTATAAGTCACCCGCATGTACAAGTACGAAACGCACACACCCCAATCAAGTCTACGCGAACCCCCCCAACGGCCCGTATAAGTCACCCGCACCTACAAGTACGACACGCACACACCCCGATCAAGCCTAGGCAAACCCTCCCACCCCCCAACGGCCCGTATAAGTCACCTGCACGAACAAGTACAACATGCACACACCACGATCAAGCCTACGCGAACCCCCCCACCCCCAACGGCCCGTATAAGTCACCCGCACCTACAAGTACGACACGCACACACCCCGATCAAGCGACTGCGAACCCCCCCAACGGCCCATATAAGTCACCGCATGTACAAGTATGACACGCACACACCCCGATCAAGCCTACGCGAACCCCCCACCCCCCAACGGCCCGTATAAGTCACCTGCACCTACAAGTACGACACGCACACACCCCGATCAAGCGACCGCTAACCCCCCCACCCCCGACGGCCCGTATAAGTCACCCGCATGTACAAGTACGACACGCACACACCCCGATCAAGCCTACGTGAACCGCCCCACCACCCAACGGCCCATATAAGTCCCCCGCACCTACAAGTTCAACACACACACACCCTGATCAAGCGACCGTGAACCCCCCCACCCCCCAACGGCCCGTATAAGTCACCCGCACGTACAAGTACGACATGCACACACCCCGATCAAGCCTACGCGAACCCCCCCACCCCCCAATGGCCTGTATAAGTCACCCGCACCTACAAGTACAACACGCACACACCCCGATCAAGGGACCGCGAACCCCCCCACCCTCCAACGGCCCGTATAAGTCAGCTGCACCTACAAGTACGACACACACACACCTCGATCAAGCGACCGCGAACCCCCCCACCCCCAACAGCCCGTATAAGTCAGTCGCACGTACAAGTACGACACACACACACCCCGATCCAGCCTACGCGAACCCCCCCACCCCCAACGGCCCATATGAGTCACCCGCACCTACAAGTATGACACGCACACACCCCGATCAAGTGACCGCGAACCCCCCCACCCCACAACGGCCCATATAAGTCACCCGCATGTACAAGTACGACACGCACACACCCCGATCAAGCCTAAGTGAACCCCCCCCACCCCCCAACGGCCCGTATAAGCCACCTGCACCTACAAGTACGACCTGCACACATAAAGCGAACCCCTAAACCAGCACAAGGAGGTTGCAAACGAGTCGCACAACACCACAAAACATATCTCCTGTGTACACACCATTGGGAAACAATGACCTGGCCACATACAAACAGGCAAACAGAGGGCCAAAGTAACACCCACCCCATATAACACACACACCACTAATTCAAAATATGCCACACCCACAAATGGACCAATAAAAAGGTCCACCCATACAACCCAACATTTTTCGCAACATACCTATTTGCAAAAAGAAGACCCTGCCAGCACATCAACAACTGCACCCATTAACCTTCACACATACACCCTATCACATCTACACCCACACCACCCCCTTCACAATCAGACCCACACACCCTCATCCATACACACTATCACCCCCTCAATCACATACACCTCACACCATGACCACACAAAAGAATCCAAAGTTCACTAACCCGGAGATGGAGACCCTCACAGATGAAGTCATCAGAGTCGAGCCACAGCTGCTTGGCGCATTGGTCAGACAGACCAGCATAGCAGAAAGAACACTCCTGTGGGAGAGGATCGTAGATAGGGTCAATGCTGTTGCACCCATCAAGCGCAGCAGGCAGGAATGCCAGGCCAGGTGGTATGATCTGCAGAGGATGGTCAAGAAGAAGATGGACCAGGACTACGCCTGTGCACAACACACTGGAGGTGGTGGTCCCCGCAGACCTCCACAATACCAGCCCTTGGAGGAGAAAGTCATGACCCTGCTACCACCGGTGGGAGTTCACGGAATACAAGGAGCCGTTGAGCCTGGTGAGTATACAAACAACTCATGTAATATGGGGGGACTCCCTACAGTGCCCAACAGTATGGGGGTGGGTGGCCATGAGTCCCAGCAGTGCCCAACAGTATGGGTGTGGGTGGCCATGAGTCCCAGCCGTGCCCAACAGTATGGGGTAGTTGCAAGGGGGAGGCTGAAAGGGTGGAAGGTGTAGGGTAGGAGGCTGCTCACATCCCATATGTCCCAGGCGCACACCCAAGCACCATGCTCAATGCAAAGGGAGTGTGAAATTACGGACAAGATAGTAGACAATGGGCCCTGGTATAGGCAGCACAAGGCCCTCCTGTGATCATTACAAACACAAACACCAGGACAAGGTCAGACATCCTGTGCAGGAACCCACAACCACAATCATGGCAGCCTGCTTCATGGGGGCACAGCCAAACCACGAATGATGGACGCTTACAAATCACACTGAAACTACTAGCATGGCCTGTCACACACACCCCTTACATAAACTTATCCCCTGAGGACAGGCAATGGAGTGCAACACTGTCACAATTGTCATGTAGCACAACAAAACAATCACTCATATGATTACGCATCCAACTTTAACATGCACAGTGCTGATTCTTAAGTCCATTGTGCCTCTCACACAATGCACTTGACCCATCTTATGAACGTCGTGGATGCACTTAATAGCACCATGGACATGGGTATTGACAAGGTGATGCGTCTTGGAGAAGTGCCACGTTCTAAAGCCATGAGCTAGAAGTGGGTGTACAGGTCCAGGGGGGTTGGCATTGGTTGGCCATCATGGAACAGCAACACCTATCAAAACTAGCTGAAATGAATCTTAAAAATTCCACTCTGTCTCTTACATGAACATGCTGCATCTAAACCCTGTGCATGCTTGACGCAGGCATAAGGATTGACACTGTATCCTGAATATTGCATCAAACAGAGCACTGCTGTATCTGTGTTGTGCCGGCAACACAAGACACAGCAATGGCTGTGTCAGTCATTGTCAAGAGAAAGGAACATGGAAACTACCCCTGAGTACATGTTAATTTGCTCCCACTACATACACATACACAAGTGAACAATGACAACAATGTAAAGCTGGTGGAACTGTGATGCTGACAATGGATAACAAATAAAGATGTTTCATGATAGTGCATTAACAGTGTCTGTCTCTCACACCCACAGGGCAACGTGTGGAAACGACCCCCAACCAGGGGATAGAAGGATCCAAGTCCCAGGCTCAGCAGGACCCTGACCCCAACGACAGCGACGCCACTCAACACACCGTGGATGACTCCAACCATCCTGGCCCCTCTGGATATCAAACCCCTGCAGCAACTGGATCAGATACATCTGTGCCAACCACCAGACCATTCCCACCACATACCAGCAGACAGGTCAGAGCCCTGCCCATGATCCACCAGAGAGCCAGTCTGAAAATGAGGGACACCCTTTGGCGGGCACCCTAGAGGTGGCAGACAACATCCACCCTGCCAACACTCGGGGGTCCCATCGATCCGATGTGCCCACAAGCGCAGGCCGTGCTCGTGTGGGTCAGGGTGGTGGGAGTGGAGCAAGGCAGAGGTGAGATTCTGACCAGCTGCAGGGCCCGGTATGACTGAACTGAGTACCATCCTGGAGGCATACCGGCAGGACCTCAGGGAGGTCAGCCAGGTAGTGGAGGCCCTCAACGAACTGAAACAACATCAGGCCGAGCAAAATGCCAGGCAAGTACGACATCATGGACGGGTGGAGGCAACACTGGCTTAGCTGTTGACGGTACATTGGGATATGAGCCAATCACTCCGTCAGATTGCTGGCAACATGCAGCACCCTCCCTGTGTCACCAGGCCGCAAACGTCAAGGCAAAGTTCAACACCAGCAACAGGGAGGGAGGAGGAGGAGGAGGAACTGTCTGACGGAGCGTCCCATGCATCGTCCAGGCCTGCACGTGAGGGTCCCCCAAGGAAGAAGGGTCGTCCACGGCTAAGACGTTGAGAGGCAGTGGGGCATGCACAACTCCCAGGACACCTGACCTGGCATATTGCCCTTGGGTGCAACAGCATCACCTATTAGACTCTTCCACATGGACTTGCTGGTCACAGTCTGCCCTATGATGCCAAGCACTGTGGCCTGGACTCTGTTGACTGAAACTGTAAGGCATCTCATTTCCAGCAGTAAACTTTGGACTCCCCCCCTTTCTGTACAGCACCTACTCACGTTTCCTGCACTAGATCACCAAATAAATATAAGAAACATCATACGCATTGGTGTAGTAATCTTGTACCCAGAGTCTAAAACATATGTGTGTGGAAATGTATGAAATGCCAGAGTATTTAACAAACTGCAGCCATCCACACACTTGGATCTGAGTCCGGGTGAGGACACACATAGGTCACAATGTTCAAACAACTAGATACATGGATGGCAATACACACCTGTGATGGTTACTAAATGCTGGAGGGGGGTTTGGCTCACAATACTGCACTTACAGACAGGCACAGGAGAGTCACTTGGAGGTGTATGGATCAGGGTACAAAAAGATAGTTGTCCACGTAGGGAGTCCCTACATCTGTGTCCTGAGGTATGAGAACTATCATCAGCATACTGCTGTACTGTGGATGTGATGAAAGGCGCACAGGCCAAGGGTGGCAGGACAGACTGTGGGAAATGGGCTGTAGCACTCTCTACAAGCTCATCTGATTACGTGACCTCCCCCTATGCAGCCAAAACAACATAACTCCTGTGACGGGTGCAACGCATCCAGAACACCTTGTCACGTCTGATAATTCTCTTCACCAGAACAGCCACATCACACCACACTCAAGAGACGTGGTTTTGGTGTGTGTTCCCGGTGGATTTTTGACTGTCTGTGACGGCTATGTCGAAGTGGTGTGCCGAGGTTGCGTACTGCCACGTTACTGTAAGGAAGGCGAGGTGTGATTCTGTGGTGTTGACAAGGTAACACAGTACAATATTGTGCTGCTGGAAGGTGTGTGTGTGCTATATGAGGCACATGACCTGGTGGTACGTAGACACCCTGTTATGTGGGGAAGCACAGTCTTGCCAGTATGTGTTGCACACACAGGCAGAGAAGCTGTCATGGGTGAGTTTGAGGTATCGTGATACCAGGTGGATGATTGTCTGGTGTTCTCTGTGTGTAGGGTGGCTGGAGCATGCTCTCCCAATGGATGGAAGGAGGAGTATCCTGTAGGCATGTGTGGTCCAGGATCTGGCCACTCTGCGCTGCATTGTGGCTGTGGGTGCAGCAGCAGGAATGAGTGAACACATGACGGCAGAAGGGGTGAGACAACATGCAAATCAAGAACATTCCACAAGGGCCTTTGCATGCCACAAAGTGACATGTGTATGTGAATGCAGGAGTGTCTGGTTGACTCAGGGTCACTGCAAGCAAAATGGCAGAGTAACCACCAAAGATCACGGTCACAGGATCAGGCCCCTTAGTGCCAAGTGGGGCACAGGACACACAGCGTCAGTAGGTGTAGTCTGCACGTAGTGGGTAGCAAGCTAAACATCACCTACACAGCCATCTACCTCACACACAACATAGTACTTTTGTCTTTACCAACACCATACATGTTGTCACTGTACACATAACCACATATGAACAATGAACTTACATTAGGCCATATTGAATACATGCACATCAGAAAGACATGTGCATTGACAGCAAGGAGGCACAATTTTCTGTGGGAATCACACGTCATACACAAAATGATGACTAACCTTGGGAGGCCATGCAGCATTATCCAATGTACATGGTCAGTGGCATTGCCCTGAAGACAAAAACAGACATGCAATGATGTCACCTGTAATGCAGCAGAAAGATTCTCCACACGACTGCCAGGGACTGGCTGTACCTTTCATCATCAGAGTGGTGCGATGCTCAAACGGTTCCAACTCCAAATAGCCCCTTGGTCCGAGTACAAATGACAGACACAAAAGGGTGATCAGGCGAGGGAAGGAGAGGATGTGAACTGCAGGGAGGGAGATCTAAAACAGAGGCAAACAAGCATTAGGATTACATTCTTATGTCGCTGATTCAACAAATACCTCATGAGATACACTGTAGCAGCCACACCTGTGAAGTGTAACCACTGTACCCAATTTGAGATCACAGATAATGCAATGACATGAGATCAGATGCTTGTACACGGACACATAAAACCTAGGACAGTCTGTCTCCTATTTGATTCTTCTGTAACGCTCACAAGTCTGCTACTATGCAAAGAGATCCATGTGGACAAAAACTAAGTCACAGTGTATGATGATGTGTCCCAAACCAAGAAATCAAAATGTATGGCAGTGCTACTTACGCAAACTGTAATATCTGTATTTGGCCCTGTGTATCCGTAAGGGCCATGAAGGCAAGCTTGACATCACCCACAACAGCTGAAAGCATCACATATGAAGAGGAAGCTAATGACCTAAATGGAATGAAGCCCCTCTGTAGCCAGTCTTTTGCTCTTGCAACTAAGCCCCACTATGCTAAACATGACAAGCAGGTGGAAATTAAGTCAACAGCAAGTAATGAGGAGCCAAGCCACATAATGAACCCTACCGTCACCATGAAATGCTGCACGGGAAAAGAGAATAATGTGAATAACCTCACTCCACTGGTACCACTGAATAATTTACATGTGCTTCATCCCACCATTGTGATGTCATCAGCACAACATACCTGGCATCATGTGAATGGAAACTGAACTTCAACTCACTGTGAAGGCTGGCGTAGCAGTATTCTCAACCTGCGCTGAGGTAACGACATGACAGTGACATGATATAGTGGCACAAGGGGCAATTCATCCATGCAAACAGACTCACAGGACAGTTGTCTTAACATGTGGGACATACACTGGCCCACACCTACACAACATGTTTTTGGGAAACCAAACTGTACTGGCCCACAAGGTTGAGGGGATGATACAGAAACATCCCGCTGCACACAGTGATGTTGCAATCCCCCACAGAGTCCGTGGTTGTGATCTCCCACACAATGTCAAACCATGGTATATGCAATGTTTCAGTGTCAATGTTTACACACATTGATCCATTCACCAGATTTAAAACTCAACGACAGATGACTGTCAGGTAGGGTGACTATCCTGTCATGGGAGTGGGGCTACATGGAATCAGAAACATGATGGTGTTGCATGTATGCATGGTCCAACAACATGCGCATGAACATGTACCACACAATTGAAACCATACCAACGCAAAACAGCCTTATATGAGTCCTTACCCAAACTGACATTTCCACATGTCCGTGCACGCTCCGTTGATTCGGCTGACGTTGCTATCATCATGAGCAATAGCAGGCTGACCAAGATGACACCAACGGACATCAGGCAGGGCGACCTGGGAATGAGAGGCACACAAGGGGTCAAGTTCAGAAAAATGTCATTCAGACATGGTCATGTTGAATAGACTGAGGTTGTAGTACCATTGTACATTCCAAGTTCACACATAGCATGTATGTGTGTGGCATTACATCTGCATCTGTGTGACACTGCACAACAAACATCAAAGTGACATTGCATACAGTCAGCTGGACACACAGCATGCTACCCATGCAACTCTATGGTACATGCTTGAACAAAATGCACCTAGGACTCACCATTATGAAAAGAAGTTGCGGATGAGGTGACTCCGGATATCATCTTCAATCTCCTCGTCACTGGCATCCTGGCCAAGGCCTTCATCCTCAATGGGCGGATGTTCCAGCTCATCAGGATCTAGGATGAGTGGCACGGCCTTTTCCACTGCCATGTTGTGTAGCATGCAGCACACCATGAAGATGTTACATACCTTGAGTGGGGTGTATTGGAGGGCTCCGCCTATCTTGTCGAGGCACCTGAACTGGCTCTTCAGGAGTCCAAATGTTCGCTCAATCACCCGCCTGGTCTGCCCATGAGCATTGTTGTACCGCTGGTCTGCAGCTGTCCTGGGGTTGCGTAGCGGAGTCATGAGCCACGGCATGTTAGGATATCCTGCGTCTCCTGCAAATTGACATCATGGAAATGAGTGTGTAATATGATGCAGTTAAGGAAATAATGACATACACACATACATAAGTAAAAGATTTTACCCACCGACAAGACATGCCCGATGGTTGTGCAGCTGCAGCATCATCTGTGGTACCCTGCTATGCCTCATGATGAATGCATCGTGGCACGATCCTGGAAAACATGCACAAACATGGGAGATCAGCATGTTGGCAAGACACACCACCATGGCATTTATTGAGTGGTAATGTTTCCTGTTGCGGTACGCTTGCTCCTGAGCCTGTGGTGGCACCAGAGAAACATGTGTTCCATCAATTGCACCAATTACATGAGGCATGCGTCCCAGTGCATAGAATTCCCCCTTGACATCTGTCAACTGTTCAGGAGTAGGGAATGTTATGAATTCATCTATGTGCAGCAACATAGCAGCCAATAGATCACGTAAAACCCGGCTGAACATGGTTTGGGACATCCCCCCAACATCACCTATGGTAAATTGGAACGTACCCGTGGCAAAGAAATGTAGGGCTGCCATCACCTTTACCTTGGGTGTCAGCACAGTTGGATACCTGTGTCGTGGCTGGAGATGTGGTTCCAGCCTGTCCGTCAGGTCCTGAATCAACTGTTGTGTGAAGCGGTAACGCCGTATGCAATCACTTTTCCTCATGGCATCCAAGTCTGGCAACAGCCTTGGCAGAGGGGGTGCCCTGCACAACATATTTTGGAGGAAATGTGTACAACTGTCAGACAAAGACAATTACAATGTGCATGGCACAAGCAACACTGCTTCAACAAACATAATTAATTTTGAGTCTGGCGTGAGCTACACATTGAGGACATGTGCCAGCTGTCTGCCACTCCTCCATGATAACTGATAGAGCTGTTGACTGTGGAATGGACATGACATGCATACAAGTGATCTGCTTGGCTGGTCTGAGTGTGCAAGACAAAGTATCACGTCAGTGACACATGTCACGTGAACTGCATGAGGAGGTTGTCTGCACATCCAGACAGCTGACAGCAATGCACACACCCACATCAGAGGTGCCATCATTTGCACATATCAGACATATTGTGATTGAGGTGTGCATTTTCTAAAACTACTACATGGACATCATCAGACTGCAGAAATGTATGTTTGGGGAAAAATGGTCTATGATACCATCACACATATGAACGATTCTTTTGCACAAGTGGCATGGTGTGCGTACATGTGAAACCCTGTCATCAGGTCAAAGACCCATCATAGATGCTCCTACAGCAGATAAACTTGACAGTATTTAAATAGCATGCACAATCTCGCACATGGCACACACATGACGTGGTCACACAGGGTCATGCTGGGCATAAATTTGACATCTGTGACAGTGGGCATGTTGCTGTCATCATGTGACAGTTACCTGTACTGAATGGTGTGCCATACCAGTGTTGATGTGCATCCCAATATGTTCAAGACGTAACTCATATGAGAAGTGTTGAATGTATGTCAAACACATGTGCACCATGATTAATGACATGTCTCAACAGCTCTTCACACATCAACTGTGCCACAAGATCACATTTCCTGTGCTATTTCACTGTCTGCCACACCTAGGGCCTGCTGATGGAAGGATGCCATGCAAATGTATACATCCACATCCTCAACATGAGCCTACACCTACATCCCTGCCATGTGATTTCCTGGTGTCACTCTCCCAATGGTGCCATGAATGAGCTTATGAACGCAGCCTACACATGCATTCACTTGAGCATGTCAAACGCACTGTACCCCAATTGTACGTGTGTGTGTACGGCTCATTTCCCTATTGCATTGTAGCCATACGCGAGCAGAGCGTACCCCAAGTGAACGTGCGTGTGTACAGATCGTTTCCCTATTGCATTGTAGCCATACGCGAGCAGAGCGTACCCCTAGTGAACGTGTGTGTGTATGGCTCGTTTCACTATTGCATTGTAGCCATACGCGAGCAGAGCGTACCCCGATTGTACGTGCGTGTGTATGGCTCGTTTCCCTATTGCATTGTAGCCATACGCGAGCAGAGCGTACCCCAAGTGAACGTGGGTGTGTACGGCTCGTTTCCCTATTGCATTGTAGCCATACGCGAGCAGATCATACCCCAAGTGAACGTGCGTGTGTACGGCTCGTTTCACCATTGAATGAGTTGCATTTGCGACGGCAATCGCACCGTACTTGTGTGGGGATTCCCGAAAATACATAGGGAACATCTAGGGGAACAGTGGAATGGTCAGAATGCAGCCAGGTTGTCAAGGAAACAGATATTTTAGAGTGTTCTACAGCTGTTCTAGAAAATTCCGTTGGGCAAAACCTATACAATGTTGCAAAAGTTGTTGTTGAGCTCAGGCTCAGTTTTCAAACCATGCAAATGTGTGTCATGGCCTTATGTGTCATGGGATTGGATGAAACATAGGATGCTAACTATTCTGGCCTATCACACATTACTGCTTGGACTCACAAACCCTCTGCAGCACAGTTATAAGGCAGCATGTGGCTGTGAGAGGGCAGTTGCCTGCACAACATTGGAGTGGACAACACAGCTGCTGTCTCTGTATCCTCTGGACCCTGATTAGCTGAGCATGGAGAGGGCACCTGCATTCAGTGAGAACAAGGCCCTGCTGGATGCCCTCCTGCCTAACTACAGCAAGCTGTATGGGAGACCATAGGAGCAGGTGAGTGATGTGTGCAGTACCTTGGACTGTGCACCTGTTGTGTGTGTGACACTACAGCCATTGTGTATGTATTGTTAAGAGATGCTATGTTGTTTGAAATGAGTGCCGGTGTGTACAGTGTGGTCTCTCACATGCAGTTAGTGATGTGGTGTAATAGTGTTTACTGCTCCTCAGCATTGTGCTAACTTTGACATTAACTGCAATGTGAATCACACTTTCTGCTGTGCCACACCTTGCATGTTCTTTTTGGATGGTTTCCTGAGCTATTGCAGTTTTCCCCCATGAATGACATATTAATGTACTCACTGTAGGTGAATTTGTGCATGACCTGTGTGCTTGTTGGACAAAAGCATGCTTTGAAGTGATGTACATTGAAGAGTGTGATTGATCTTTGTTACCTGGCAAATTGTGTTCGTGATGTTTTGCAAGACTGGTGCATGACGTATGCCCCAGCTATACACATGTGATGAGACAAGTATGCTGCGCCGTGTGCATGACTTGGACAGTTAGCTTGAGGCCTGTGTCACATCTTTTGCAGGTGTGACATGTGCTAAGTGATGTTGTATACACTGTTGACAATGACAAGCAGATGAGCTGTTCCAGGGTGTGCATGTGTGGTCTGAAGAGGGTTATTTGGTGTAGTGGGGTGTGTGACAGCATGTCACGTGCTGCAGTGCACCCTGATGTAGCATATATTGCTCAGTGTGTGCCATGCACAAAGAGTGGATTGCAGCCCTTATGGCATCTGTAGGATTTCAATGGCATGTGGTGCATTGTTGTTTGCTCACAGGCCACATACACATGGACAATGATGCAAGTGTGATCAGCATCCTATGCCCTGTTGTCATCGTCAATTTGGTGCAAGTGTGTGTCTTTGGGACATGGACCAGGTGTACTGATGTTGTCTCACTTTATATTCCTGACAGGTATCTGCCTATGAGAAGAGTGACATCTTGCTGGACATCGCCAGGGCTGTCAGGAGTGAGGGGGGCCTCGCAGGAGGCTCAGTAACATCAGGAAGAGGTGGCAGGACATCCGGTATTGGACCCGCTGCATCGCCAGGGTACAGCTCAAGCTCGAAGCTCCACGCCGGCATGGCGGCACCCGCCACCTCACCCCCCACATGCTCCGGGTCCTGGAAGTGGTGTTCCCAGACCTCCATAGGCAGTTGCAGGAGGGACAGCAGCAAGAAGGGGGTAGGTACATGTCTGTTTGTTGTCATGTGTGCCACATGCTTCCTGCAGTGCTCCGAGGCATGGTAACACTCCCACAGTTGGAGTGGTGTGGTCAGACAGGCACTTTATGCATTGGCATAAGAATGGCCCATTTTCAGCAGATGCTTGTTTACATGCCTTGCCCTACTCCACATTTGAACAGTGCTGTGGCTATTATTTGTTTTTCACATGTACTCCTAAGGTGCAATGTCTTAGTATGCATATTCCTTTGCACATCATCATGTTGGAGGGAGGTCTGTGACACCTGTTGGTACCTTACATGTAGCACCACCTGTGCACTGTGTCTGACCTTCTTCATATTTTGGCACTGATCAGGAGTCTCAATATGTGTTTTCTGCACGAGTCAGCCTCAGTGGCCTTTGTCCATGGTAAACTTTCTAATTGTCATGTGTTAGCTACAGGTGCACACTGTACATGTAAACTAATTTTGGCTTGTGCATACTCACACTGGGCAGTGCGTGTGTGCATATTTTCAAAATATGTTGCATGTTGTTTGTAAATAATATTGATGGTCAGCCACACAATGTGACTTTGGATGTAGACAGCTGTGATGCCAGTGTGAGGTGATGGAACACTTGTTTCAGGTCCCAGGATGGCCTCACATGGCAGTTCGGGCAGGACTTTTCCCATGTGGCACAGGGTCAAAGCGATTCAAACATGACCAGGTCTGGATTTGGGTGGTAGGGTGGGCAGATGAACAGTGATTCATCATCAACTATCCTGTTGTCAGGCAGTGGCTCATCATTGTGACTCTCATACAAGTTATTGCCTTGCCTGTTACTTGTATCCTACTATACATTGAGCGTTGTGTCTCTTACAATTGCCCAATACTAAGCTTAGCATTGTGCAGAGTTCAGTGGCATATGACTCATGATGCATGCCATGTTTAGAAATGTGCCCAAATGATTTGTAGCTGATATGTCTGATGTGTACATGTGACTGATATGTTTTTCTTATTCTCCTTGCCAACAGCATCATCACCACAATCTGGAGGAGACACAGGCGCCGACCAGACAGAGGGACCCAGCGACAGTGCAACCTGCTTTGAGGAGCCAGAGGGAGGCAGTGGCATGGAGGGTGAGGAGAGTCAGACGGCCTGACCTAATGAGCACGACACTTCCTACCATGCGGACGGCTCGGAATCAGATTCTCCGGAGCAGGGGGAATATGCAGCTATGCCATCTTCTACATCTTTGGCTGTCCGCTCCTCCTCCAGTACCATCTCCACCCTCCCAGTTGTTAGGGTCCCTAGGGTCCGTGCTAGCCCCTGTGTCTCGTTTGTTCGCGGCACCGCAGCCCCTGCCCCTGTCTCCCCTGCTGCCCCCAGTGCTGAGTCTGTGGACCTACTCCGGCAGATTGTAGTAGGTCAGACATCCATGTTGACTGTCCTCCATGGACATACACAAATCATGACACAGTTGTTGTCGTTCATGGAGGGCATGTCATCTGCCATGTCTGATCTACGTCGGAGTGTGGCTGCCATAGAGTCATCACTGACGGCAGCACTGTCCACCCTGCAGCCTCTGCCCCCCCTCCTTCAGACCCATCCACCTCAGCCTCTCTCATACCTGCCCAACGTACACGCAGACGCCACAGGTCAGACACCACAACAGACACACCCAGCACACCCACATGGCAGACAAAGCGCAAATCTCCATGCACCCAATCTAAAGGGGATGTAGGCATACCCACAGGGAGAGGGGACAGACGTCACACACGCATCCACAGACCCACGACAACAGACTCACAGCCCTCTACCTCCACCCCCAATGTGTCCCCGGGTTCAGGTGGTAGTTTTTCAGAACTGGCTGAAGTGTGCAGCCAAGTATATCTAGCCACATTCTGTGAGGCACCGGCCAATGTGGAGGAATCCACACCACCTGCACCCACTACACCTGTCCTTCCCTCTCCTGTCCCTGCGGTGCCGGAGGATTCCCCAGATGATGCCCCCACTGTTTCCACAGACAATTGAACTCTATGTGCAGGCAAGTTTGGGTGTGACAACATCCAGGATGCCACAACCTTTTTTCACGGACTGGCCATTGGCCTTCTGTGATCATGGACTCATATTTATGTTTTATCTTTTGATGCGGCTGAATAAAGCTTTTAATTTTTGGTTCTGTACTTTTGGTTTTCTGATAATGGCTTTGACTGCTGTGTGCCTGGGAGCTGGTGTGATGTTCAGATTTGGGTATTGTAACATGTGTCTATTTCCTGACGGTAATGAGGTTCACCATGGTATTTCTGCTTTCACTGCTGGGCACTGCTGGGACTCATAGCCACACACACCCTATTCTGCTGGGCACTGCTGGGGATCTTAGCCACACACACCCTCTACTGCTGGGCACTGCTGGGGGTCTTAGCCACACACACCCTATGCTGCTGGGCACTTCTGGGGGTCTTAGCCACAAACACACTCTAATGCTGGGCACTGCTGGGCACTGCTGGGGGTCTTAGCCACACACACCCTCTACTGCTGGGCACTGCTGGGGGTCTTAGCCACACACACCCTCTAATGCTGGGCACTGCTGGGGGTCTTAGCCACACACACCCTCTAATTCTGGGCACTGCTGGGGGTCTTAGCCACACACACCCTCTACTGCTGGGCACTGCTGGGCACTGCTGGGGGTCTTAGCCACACACACACTCTAATGTTGGGCACTGCTGGGCACTGCTGGGTGTCTTAGCCACACACACACTCTAATGCTGGGCACTGCTGGGCACTGCTGGGGGTCTTAGCCACACACACACTCTAATGCTGGGCACTGCTGGGGGTCTTAGCCACAAACACACTCTAATGCTGGGCACTGCTGGGACTCATAGCCACACACACCCTATGCTGCTGGGCACTGCTGGGAGTCTTAGCCACACACACCCTCTAATTCTGGGCACTGCTGGGCACTGCTGGGAGTCTTAGCCACACACACCCTATGCTGCTGGGCACTGGTGGGGGTCTTAGCCACACACACCCTATGCTACTGGGCACTGCTGGGGGTCTTAGCCACACACACCCTCTACTGCTGGGCACTGCTGGGCAGTGCTTGGGGTCTTAGCCACACACACCCTCTAATGCTGGGCACTGCTGGGGGTCTTAGCCACACACACCCTATGCTGCTGGGCACTGCTGGGGGTCTTAGCCACACACACCCTCTAATGCTGGGCACTGCTGGGCACTGATGGGGGTTTAGCCACACTCACCCTCTAATGTTGGGCACTGCTGGGGGTCTTAACCACACACACCCTCTAAGGCTGGGGGTCTTAGCCACACACACACTCTAATGTTGGGCACTGCTGGGCACTGCTGGGTGTCTTAGCCACACACACACTCTAATGCTGGGCACTGCTGGGCACTGCTGGGGGTCTTAGCCACACACACACTCTAATGCTGGGCACTGCTGGGGGTCTTAGCCACAAACACACTCTAATGCTGGGCACTGCTGGGACTCATAGCCACACACACCCTATGCTGCTGGGCACTGCTGGGAGTCTTAGCCACACACACCCTCTAATTCTGGGCACTGCTGGGCACTGCTGGGAGTCTTAGCCACACACACCCTATGCTGCTGGGCACTGGTGGGGGTCTTAGCCACACACACCCTATGCTACTGGGCACTGCTGGGGGTCTTAGCCACACACACCCTCTACTGCTGGGCACTGCTGGGCAGTGCTTGGGGTCTTAGCCACACACACCCTCTAATGCTGGGCACTGCTGGGGGTCTTAGCCACACACACCCTATGCTGCTGGGCACTGCTGGGGGTCTTAGCCACACACACCCTCTAATGCTGGGCACTGCTGGGCACTGATGGGGGTTTAGCCACACACACCCTCTAATGTTGGGCACTGCTGGGGGTCTTAACCACACACACCCTCTAATGCTGGGCACTGCTGGGCACTGCTGGGGGTCTTAGCCACACACACCCTATGCTGCTAGGCACTGCTGGGTGTGTTTTCCACACATCATTTAGATGTGACGCAACATACACATACATTTCTGACATATGTCCCACACGTCTCACCAACGAGGTTGATGACGTAGGTGCGGCACATCTCACTATTACACTGGTGATATGCGGTAGCGTACCGTCCCCCTAGGTTGATGATGTAGGTGCGGCACGTCTCACTATTACACTGGTGATGTGCGGTAGCATACCGTAGCCCGAGGTTGATGACGTAGGTGCGGCACGTCTCACTATTACACTGGTGATATGCGGTAGCGTACCGTCCCCC
Source organism: Lissotriton vulgaris (assembly GCF_964263255.1). Lineage (NCBI taxonomy): Eukaryota > Metazoa > Chordata > Amphibia > Caudata > Salamandridae > Lissotriton > Lissotriton vulgaris. The sequence continues at coordinate 1,961,381,327 of NC_141689.1, read as the reverse complement.
TAGGTTGATGACGTAGGTGCGGCACGTCTCACTATTACACTGGTGATGTGCGGTAGCATACCGTAGCCCGAGGTTGATGACGTAGGTGCGGCACATCTCTCTATTGCAATGGTGATATGCGGTAGCGTGTGGCGCAAAGTACCCCGACATTACAGGCGTGCAATGGTGATGTGCGTGTGTGGCGCCACGTACAGGTATACTTCAGTTGTTGGGGTTCGTTGTACTCACCGTCTGCGCCGTTGTCGGTTTCTATGTACGAGGTGGTGGGCGTACAGGACTGGGATGACACGGACGATCGGGTTCATGTCTTGTTTGCCGCGTACCGGGGTGAGGTTTGTTCCGGACTCTGCTTTTACTGCAGTTTTGAGCTCTCGTAGCAAAAGAGCCATACAGAGTGTCTTCAACACGGATCGTACTTCCTGGTACTGATGACGCGGTCTATTTACGTTCGGATGTAGCGTGAAGCGTCAGCTGAATGCAAATCATATGGACTTGCGATTTGTAGGGAGTTTGTTACGAGTCGTACGGAGTGACGCTTTGGGTTGGGATCGTACTTGCAGAATCGTACTGGGACGTTTACGAGTACGAATCGTACGGGGTAAAATGCTCCGTACGAAGATTCAGAGCACTTTTTACCCGATCGGAATCGAGCCCTAAAGGAGTGAAAATTACTGTTCCCTCTCCAATGTAAAACCACTTTGAGGAAGTTGATGGACACTAAAGGGATTAGATTTACTATTTCCGCTCTAATCTACACTATTTTGCGGAAGGTATTTTATACTAAAAGGGTTAGATATACTATTCCAAGTCAATGTAAACCGTTTTGGGAAAGGGGCTGTACACTAAAGGGGCTAGATTTACTACTTCAACTCAAATTTAGTCAATTTTATGAAAGGTGTTGGACCGTAAAGGCCCAATTATGATGAGGGTCGGAAAGCCTCCGACCGCAGGCTGTCAATCTGGTTTCCATGCCCTCTGCCACCTGGGATGCTACTAATGATTTTACGGGTTACCCACCATTCTTTCCTGAAGTCTTACTCTGCTGAATGGTGTGGGAGCCAGAAAGCTGTGTCAGCTCTTTGGATCATAAGTGGAATCAGAAGAGCATCACAATTAGATTAGAAAAGGGGGTAGCTCAGGACCCTCTAAAATGAAGAAGGTAAGTCAGCAGCAGTGGGTGAAGGGTGAATTGAACTCTTAATGCTTTTATTGACTGGTCGATGATTGAGGAAACTTTAGAAAACAACTCAGCAAAGGAGACATGTCAACTGGGTATGTATAGTTGAAGTATAGAAAAGTAACAGAAACATTTAATAGATATGTAGCATAAAGAAATAAAATTAAAAACTTGGTTCAAATATGTGAACTCTTACAAAGCGTTGATGCCGATTTTATGCAAATATTAAATTGCCCAATATTTGAACCTTGGTCTGAAGCTTGAATCCATTACATTTAATTGAATGTAGTTTCTTATAAATGTGCTGTCAACACATATATACAAGTGTTGATTACAAAACAAAATACTATTCTCAGTACCAAGTCCTATGTTAGGCACTACGTAGGACAAATTGTGAATGATATATCAATTTACTGGCACTTTGAAGTGATTGGGAAATTACAAATAAATGTATGACAATCACAAACTTAAGTACAATTCTCAAAAATAACTTTACCCTCACTCCTCAGTCTGTATGTTTCATTGGGTTAGGAGGCACACCACATGGTGTGCTCAGCAAGTATGTGGAGCCAACACTGCCTGCAAGGGGAGCAACAGCCAACTGCCATGACAGTGTTTGACATTTTGTGGGGAGCCGGGAAAGGTTGGGTGTAAGCCTGTGAAACCGGCCTCCCTTACCTAATTGAAGGCCATTGTCTGGGCTCAACATGGCAAGCTCCAAGGGAGCCAGGTAACAGGCATTCAAGCTGGCTTTTTAGGGGCATCTGCCTCCTCGCCTCTTTTAAAGAGGTGCACCTGGTGCAAACAATGATAATGTGCCATATTACAATGATTGCGCTGCCCCCGGGTGAAAAACTGAATGGATGCTTTACAGCTGCTCTGTGTTTTCACAGCACAGGCGGCAACTCGCTTGCACTTTTGAAGGGGATTAGAGATTCCCTTGCAGGCAGGTGCACCTCCTGAGGCCTTCATTGTCTCTGCACCCACGTCTGCACTCCCCATGCAGATAGTGCCTGCTCTTTAAGTGCATCAGCGCTATTGGTATTACAGAAGGGGCTGCACAAGTGTCTGCGGCCCCTTCTGTAATTCAAAAGTGCCCTGGGGATGAGCAAAACAGAATCAAATGCCCGTTGCGCCCCTGGGGTGTTTTCTGTAAAATGGCCCCTGGTTTATCTTCGCGACCCCAGCCCACGCTGCTGTCCACCCTGACAGCCCCTTCTGTGCACATAGGTCGCATAGCTCCTGCCAACATATAGGTGTTATGTCATTCTTTCATGCAATGAGCAGGAATTGTAGATAATCAAGGCTGCTAGCTGAGGTGAGCAGATGACGAGGGTCTTAGCATTAATTTGTTTGGCAGCGGTAGACTCTGCATTGATGGTCTACTCCATTTGGTAAATAAGACAACAAGAAGGGGGATGCAGCCACCTGTGATCTTCATATTTCACATCCGTGGTACTGATATTACAGCTGAAGGTCGGAGGGCAGTCTGTGTTTCTCATGGTTGGAATCTCATGATCAACAAATTTCCCTGGAGTAGTGATACCTTGGATGCATATTATACCTATGTGATACATATTATATTGGGTATAACATATTGTACATACATATTATAGCTTGGCTCTTTTTCCAGGGGACTCCGGCAGTCAGCAAAAAGCGTAAAAAGGCATTTTCATAGGCTGATTATTGCATTTATTACGAAGACAGTGCACCATGATTGAAGGGTAATATTTATTTTCACTGGGATACTTTTCATTTGTCCATATAGGGCAACACATTCTATGTAACGGGCTTTTGCAGTGCAAAAGCTTTTACCAGCATGAAGAAATACCCCTGTTATTAGGAATGGGCCCAGATGTTCAGTTAACCTTCCGAGTCCCTGGAAGGGCACACTCATGGTTGGCTATGAAGGTCAGCATACACCTTGGCATCAGATAGTCAAAGTCAGGTGAACTTTACATTCAGCTTCATTTTTTACCCCAAAGCAAGGGCAGTGGTAGTTCAGTGGTCAGGTGGGGTTTGAGGGTGGATGCTACAGTGACTGTCCTTAGGCCCTTCACAAGTATTTCATCACACTGCCTGGAGATGTGGGGTAAGGTGAGGCCTGCGACTGGGAATGAAGTGATCTCCTTGTTAACCTGGCCCAAATGATAAAGGGAGCCAGCTTGATAGCCATTTACGTTTGGCTTCAGCAAGGTTTGAACTAGTGGCTCAACTTATAAGCTGGCCCCAGGATCCCCATGGACTCAGGAGCTGATGAGTTCAAACTGTCGGAAAGAGACAGAGGGCCTACAAATTACAGCAGGCACCCCCAACAAAACAATGATGCAGAAGAATCTCTGGGGTGGCCAACCATGACTGAAGAACTTTGTATTGAGGTGGTATGCTGTCCAGTATCTGTGGTAAGAAGTAATGTATATATTTAAATTGTATTCAATAATATGTTGTTTTATAACACAAGCAATGTTCGTTGATTGTTAATGTATTTTTTAAATAAATATTTCCTCTGACAGTTCTCAAAATCCAAATACTGTGAGCTTTGAGTAAGGCCATGTAGACGGGAAAGGAGTCTGATACAATACTGTGTGAAGATGATATTTGGTTCTCCTGCACTTAATCTTTAGCCGCCCCAGCCTTGGAGGGCACCCCTCCTGTGGTCTATCTACAAGAGATTAGATAGGATGATTGCAGAGGGAATTCAGGATCATTGGATTATGTGGCATGTGACAGTATTTTAACCCCTTCAGTGCCAAGGACATAATGGTTACATCATTAGCAGTGGTGCTGCTGTCCCGAAGATGTAACCATTATGTCCTGAAACTGGGCCACTGGGAAAGCGCTGGCACTTTCCCACCGCAGCATCCACCCATGTGACTCAACTGGGGATGGCACCCCTGACCTCCCGTCAGTGATCTGATGATGTTGGCGTGCTCACGGCACACCAACATAATCAACTGCAGCTGGGGATTTACTGGGAGCCATTTGCTTCCAGCGCGTCAAGAGAGAGGATGTCTTTGGTAAGTCCTTTACCCAGGGGCAAGGGTTTACAGGAATACAGACACAGGGGTAAATAACTTTCATCCTGCATCTGTACAGAGTGGATTCCTACTCCACAATCATGGGTGGGGCCATGATCGTGAAGCAAGAATCCATACCCCGGGGATAGATCAGCCATTTTTTCGGGTGAGCTAGCCCCCTGGGGGGTTGAAATCCAATAGGAGCCATGGAGTTTGTGCATTATGTTTAGGGGGAGCAACCCCTTGAGCAAGGGTTGCTCCCCTTTTGTCGCAAGATAATTTGGCTGCTTCTGCCCCATGCAGATCGGCTTAGGGGGGGAAGCCACTAGCCCATGTGGATTCTTTTTATATAATGGTACATTTTTTAGTAGCAGCCCCTTGGGCAAGGGTTGCTCTCCTTTTGTGGCATAATGTATTGAGGGGTGAATATTTTGGGCATTTCTGCCCACATTGGGAGCAGATCGGTGTATTTTTAGACCCCTTAGGCACTAGACCACCATGGATTTTATTATATTGGCACATAATGTTTTGGGGAGCGGGCCGTTGGCTAAGGGTCGCTACCCTTTCAGAAGCGACTAGACCACCAGGGAAAGTTTGTGTGTGAAATGTAGTTTTGGCCAATGAATATTTTGGAGTTTGGCTGGCTGTGTGTGGACTGGCACTTGGCTGGTGGTGTGTGTGTCTGGCATTTCGATGGTAATGGGCAGACTTAAAAGTGTTTGATAGTGTTATTTTTTGTCATCATTGGTGATTGTAGTGTTTTGTTCTCCTTTTTATTCTAGTGCAAAGCTTTTGTTTACCTTGTGGCTGTGGTTTCGTCACTGGTAGATCTGCAGTTTGTGTAGTTGCAAGTGTTTGGTAAGAAAACGTTTTTTATACTGTTTACTCGAAATTAGTATCAATGACATGCATGAATGTGTTTTTTGGAACTGCTGTAATAATAGCTACCTATTTAGCTTCTGTTTAAATGTGTGGGAAATCTTCCTTGTATTTGTGCACAATGTGTATTGTGTTTCCTTGTGTGTAATTTTCTTTTGTTTTTCTTTTCTAGTGGGTTTTCATTAGTGCTTGCTGTGTCTGTGCAGAGTAGGTGCTGGTGAGTCTGGCTGCCTTTAGCAAGTGAGTTGTATTGTTTTATAGTATATAGGTCTTTGCATACTTTGGATTGATTTACTTACCATGCAACTGCTATAGTAGATTTACGTTTTGTTTTCTAAATCCACACTTTATTTATTACTTATTTTACACATTGTTGGGTATTGTTGACTTATTTGTCAAGTTACTTTTCGTGGTAAGGATTATCGCTGGCCGCAGGATGACTGCTTAGCAGGTTGTTGGTATGCTTTTTGAATCTTCCAACCATGATTATGAGACTGACTCTGCATCTGGGGCAGAGGAGGAAGGCCAGGATTATGGCAGTAAAGTTTCTGTTTGAGAGGAATCATCTGAAGATGAAGCTACTCTCAGTGCGGATGAAGCTACTCTCAGTGTGGATGAAGTGCCTGTTTTAGAGGAGGGCAATGATGTGATGATAGTGCGGCAAGAGGCATCAGGATTGCGGCCTGGTGTTGCAAGGATTCTCATTGGAAGTGCTGGACTCTGGGTTGACCCAAACATGGTACAGCTGTTGTTGCCTGTCTTTAGTGGTGTTGCAGTGTGTAGAGTGAATTGTGATTTTTTTTTGCCTACACATGTTTTTCAGTTGTTTATGGACAATGTATTTTTGGCTGAGATTGGTGAGTAGACTAATTTGTATGCTGAACAGAATTTTAGGGGCAACAGTGCCAGACTTAAGCTCCACTCTAGAGCTACCTGGGGGACTCTCACGAATCTGGATGATCTGAAGATGTTCCCGGGTTTAACTTTTTTGATGGGCCTGATAAGGAAGCCATTGCTGTCTTCATATTAGTCTACTAATCCCTTGATGGCAATGGCTATATTCCCTGCAACCATGAGTCGTAATCGCTATTTGCTTCTTCTTCGGATATTGTATTTGTTGATAATTTCTTGCCATGAGATCACCCTGATTGGGTCCATCTTTTTAAGGTTTGCCTGTCCTTGATCACTTTGTAGATCAATTTTCAGAGTTGTATGTGCAAGGGAAAGAAATAGCTGTGGATGAGTCTTTGGTCTTGTTCAAGGGCCAATTCATTTTTAGGCAGTACATTCCTAGCAATAGGGCACGTTATGAAATTAAGATGTATATACTGTCTGAGAGTAGTACTGAGTATGTCTATAATTTCAGGGTCTACACCGGTAGGGATTCTAGTATTGACCACCGTGGTTAAGGTGAGTTACAGAGAAAATTGTGTGGGGACTAGGTAGAGGACTTTTTTTAACAAAGTTCACCATTTATATGTAGATAACTTTTACACTGGAGTGCCACTGTTCAGGGAACTGATCAAAATGGACACTGTTGCTTGTGACGCAATCTGCTCTGACTGTAAAGGTTACCCTGGGTTGCAAAAAACATGTGAAAGGGCAGTGCAGTGCCTTGCGTAGTGATGAACTTCTAGCTCTGACATTTTTCGGCAGGAGAGATGTCTATATGCTAACTACCATCCATGATGAAAGTACTTCACCTGTGACTGTTTGGGGTCAAGTTGCTGAAGTACACAAATCTGTGTTCATTTTAGGCAAAAATAAGCACATTGGTGGTATAGATTGATTAGATTGGATGTTGGAACATTACAAGCTACAATGACTTTGCTGTATTTAAAGATTGCTCTCCAGAGTCAAAGATGACATTTGTTCAGTTTCAGCAGTCTCTGATAGGTAGCCTTGTTTTAGTGTAAAAGGCAGGAGTGAAGGATGTGGCTAGATTTAAAGATTGTCACTTTCCTGATCACCTTTTTCCCATGGGCAAAAGACACTTTCCCACTAAGAAATGTAGAGTCTGTGCCTGAAGAGGTGTACGAAAGGAGAGACATATATACTGCCCCTATTGTGCTTCTAATCCTGGGCTGTCTGTGCTCACATGTTTTAAATTGTACCACATGCAATAGAAATTTTGGTTGCAAATGTGAGTGTAAAAGTAGACTGACTGGTCTTGTAGAAAATAGAAACCTTCCCAGGGGTCCCACTGATATTTGGTCCTTTTAAACCAACAAAGAAGAAATTGGCACAGAAGCTGAAATATAAAATTAACATCTTTATTAACCTCAAATGAGGGAAACTACGTCACACAGAAGCCTTAGCAACTGAATGAGGCAGTCTAAGGAGTACAGAAAACTGGGGCCTTATATATGCTTGGGGTTACCTAGTCAGCATGTATGTATGTATGTATAGGCATTTATATAGCGCACTACTTACCCGGAGGGTCCCAAGGCGCTTCGACCGCTGCGAAACCCTTCCTGGCTTCCCTGAGAGATGGTCCCTTAATGGGTATCTCCAGGGTGAGACCAGGCATCCCCGGCGGTCTGGTGGGGCCGTTAGTGAAGATGAGGCAAGCTAATGCCCAGAGTTGCCGAGTGTGATCGCTGATCAGAGTGGGCACCGAGGCGAGAGAATTATCGAGTCCGCTGACCCTGGTCCAGAAACCTGCCGCGCCGGGAATCAAACCCTGGTCCCGGGTTGTCCTCTGCTCTCGGGTCTGCCGCATCTAACCAGTGAGCCACAATACTTCACTCATAAGATCAAGGGGCAGTCCTGGCACATGTAAGCATGCAAAATGACTTATATGTGCATGCAAGATCTGCTTGCTCAACAAAGTGGGAGGAGCGAACAGTTGCTAATTCTGGTGAACACACCCTGACATTTACAGACTAGAAACAGTTGCAAGGACAGCTGCAAGCTCAACTGAGCATGTGCGAAGGTGGAAGATGTTGAATATAGTTTGTTTCTAGGCAGATTACAATAGCAGTTAACACTGAGGGAGGACAGAGCACATGGCGAGCACGTGGCAGCACATGGCTAACTAAAATGGCTGCCAGAAATACAAAATGGCTTTCCGTTCATGCTAACAAATCTGTCCAATATTTAACAGATAGTTATTTTAGCATGAGCTAAAGACATTCCTATGATCCAGTAGGAACATAGAAAATATTTGCATATTAATTTTCATAAATTTATCAATATCCTAATTCATTTTTAGGTGGGCATTTTCCATTCTAAACATTTCATTACGCGGGTACATATAAAGTATAAGCACAAATACAAAGGGAACGAAGGATTAGGTCATAATTAACATACAGACAGTAGGAGAGAGTAAGGACCACTATTACAAACAGAATTATCATTTTTCTAGTCCTAAGCAAATCTTAGAATCATCTAGTAAACATTTTCAGGGTTCCTATGCATTTTAATGACTATTCATTTTAATTTCAAAATAACCAACAGTACGTATGTAATAAAAACATTTTTTAGTAAACTTTTCCATTGTTCCCTTTATGATGGCTAGAACATCAATTATATTTGGGACCAGGAGGACCACACAGGGCCATAGGAATTAGGATGAAGAGCTGCGAAGGGCTGCTCCTCAACTTAAAGGGGACGACTAAAGGGGTACATTATTGACAAAAAAAAAGAAGTCATTGGGGAAATTGAAGCCGCTGTACAACCAAGCCAGAGGGGAGTCTTCTCCCTGTGTCCATTTGAGCCTCACAGGCAGGCTCTTGTTGTTTCCACGGTGGAGCTGCACAACTCAAGAATCACAGCCCAATTTCAAGAAAAAAAGGCTCTTCTTTCAGGATAGGGCAGTCACCCACCAGGCAAATGCTCTTAGCGATCCTGTCCAGTATCGCAGGCAGTGCACAAGTTTTCGTTGCTTCAATCTAACAGGCACCAGAAACACAGCACCTGTACCCTAATCTCAAGTCCTTCCCTAACTCCTGTATTTCTCTGCTGGCGCACTGCTCATTCGTTGGGGCCACACATTGCATCCAGTGTACCCAGGTATCTCTTGACCAACAAACAAAGGTGCAAACTTGTATTCACTTTAGGACCAGGATTCAGAGGCTTGATGCTAGGATCTCTGAAGCAACCCTTGTTTCAAAAGGGGTCACCTCAAGCAAAGCCTCCTCGCCATTCTGGTCGGTCTGTGACTCTCAGCTGGGCCTGATCCACGATTTCACCTTTCTGATTTGTGACCCCGTCTTTCACCCAAGACAGTGGCAGGGGTACCCATTTGATCACAGGGCTTCCGCCTTCACTGAGGTCCTAGTTGCCAGCAATGCCTGTGCTGGTTATCTTCACTTTGGCTTCAAGACTGGTGCTAACGCAGACTCTCTTGGCTGAATCTGATGTCCGGGCCCCTCTGGCAATGGTTGTAAGGCAGCAAATATCTATTGGGAGACAGAACAAAAGGTCTTTAGACAAGGCACAGAAACAGTCTATCAACAGAGAGGATAGTCTCAAAATATTTCCTAGTCTTGGGATGCCCCATATATTAGCAAGGCACCCAAGTACCACTTTCATCTATCTATGTGAGAGTAAAAAAAACAGTAGCCTGGACCTATTGGTAAGTATAAAAGGAACTCTTTGGTGAACTGACAAGAACAATAAACATCACCCAATCCCAAGCAGCCAAGGAAGTCTGTATTCATTTACTAACTTCAGAGGAAAAAGAGAAAAACAACACAGACATACTCTAAATCCTTACATTGGTGTATTCCTGTGTACTAATCGGAAAACCCTAAAACAAAAAAAAGGAAATGTTCTACACGTTTGCTCATAGATTTTAAACTACTTTTACAGGACTGCAGACACTTCTAAAATGATTCTTCTTATTTATTTATTTATTATTTATTTATTAATTTATTTATTTATTTATTTATTTATTTATTTATTTATTTATTTATTTATTTAAGTGTCTTATAGAGCAGGAACTTGACCCGTGAGGGTATCAGAGTGCTTTACAGGGTATACAAGGTCTACAAACCAACATAAAATGCAGAGAAATGCTAACACATCTTACCCTTACTCCCACATGTAAATGATTACAATCATAGTCAGCTTCAGTGCTCAGAACTGAGATAGGTGTGACAGATTTGTGGGCTATACCTATATTGTAAGCTTAGGACCATGCTCTCACGTTATAGGAGCAGCAGGAAAATCTAAAACTGCTAATTTAACAGGGTTTCTTATCTATAAAACAACATTTTCTTCAAAACATTTTTTTTGCTAAGGAACACATGGGCATCTTCCCTGCGTTCTACTTTTCATGATCCAAACTATGCAACATCAGCTCTAATAAGGACTGTCAGTTTATTTACACGGACTAGCTTAAAAAAACTAGCAATACCCTTGCAAAACTATGTAGCATGGAATAGCATACAATAATGGTGTTATCACCTAAGACTTTTAGAACACAAACTACCCACATCTAGCTGCCCTTAAAGGTCAAATAAGGGAACAACAATCTAAACTATTTATCCTGTCATAATTTCATCAAGCAGGATGGGCAGTAACATAACATATATTTTTATTCATTTTATTAATGCTAACAATGTTTAAAACAGTATTACTGAATAGCCAATTAAGTGTCTCATTGCCATTTCACAGACAACTTAGACAGGCTAAAAAAAAATTGAGAAAAGGAGAGAGCAACATACATATTACCTAGCCTTAATTTGTAGAGGATCTAGCCTCCTTCCCCCATTTTGACAGTAGGAAACCTGACACAGGTTTACCTTCTGTCAACACTATCAACCCATATTTGTAGCAACTGGGCAAAAACAAAGTTATAGGAGGTAAATAGTACTTTTGAGAGAACTAAAAAAAACATGAATACCCAAACCTCAATCCTTTTAGCAAATGTACAATTGAAACATGAGGGCAAATGAATTCAAAATAAATCCCATTGGCTCAGCCCTAGTAAGCACCAAACTAAAAGCATTAGTGCTGTATATATGGCCAAGCTCACACATACAATTGTATCGTGGTATATTCATATGAGTGCATACAAAATTGCTTTTGCCAACAAAAAATAAGCACAACTCCTCCTTCTTTCCCTGCGTTGCCATCTTGTCTTTCAAAAAGTTTCAGATGTCAAAATATCAAAGCAGACCTTGCTCTGGTAGCCCTGCCAGGCTTTTAAATATAGAACTGACTTTTAACTCTTCCCAGCTGTCCTATTCTGTGTGCAAGGTTGAACAGCAGACCCATTCCCCTGTTTGTCAGTTTTAAGAGAATAACTTCTGCTCATTTTTTATACATATTTTCAATTATAAGTAGTGTGCAGTAGACTTGGCTAACAACATAGAAGTCAGCTATTTGTATTATACCTAAATGTGTGCATTTACTGAAGCCTAAGGCACTTTAAAAGCTGCTCTGAATGGAGAAAATGCTGTTTAAATAGTGAATTTTACCCAATTTCAACTTTGATATTTGGGGCACTTAAAAATGAATATCCAATAATTTCTTTGCATAATAGTCATCCTCAGAATGTTCTCTAGATAGACCAGGAGTAAGAAATCAAAAATAATCACATATACCCTTATAAAAAGGAGCTTATTGCGCCTGCGCAGAGTGATATTTCATATGCAAAATGACTCATTATGTGATACAACACAACTTAAATTAAATTTTGATGATAGTAGGTCACAGTATGAGTATTAAGCTTTATAAATATTAAAAAACAAATTTAAAAGCACTCTTTAAAAAAAATCATAATTAATAAAAAAAATTGTTTTTAATAAAACCAATCATTTTTGATAATTTCACATATGAAAAGCAAGCTGCATCTCTTGCCTATCATATTTAGACAATTTCATTCATAAGCCTAAGCACAGAAGCCTAACTTGAAACATGAAACATTTTGCGAAATTTTTTAAAAGGACAAATATTTAACATCAAAACCAAGAATGTGCTTATGTAAAAAGCCTTAAGAAAGGAAATCCCTACTTTAAATGTTTTCCTGGTATCTAAAATAATGAACCTGATTTTTGTAACTTTTTAAAACAGCAGTCTGGAATGCAGGATTTTACCCCGTGTTGAACGGACAAAATCCTGGCTGAGTCACCATTCCTGTATCTTTGTGGCCTACAGTCAAAACAACAGCTGCTGCTAAGCGGCAGTTAAAACACAGCTGTTGAAAAGCTTTTTTTTAGTATTGAAATGGAAGCACAGTGGCAGTCTATTTACAACTGAGGCATTTCAATGCATGTTCTATAATATGTGTTTTAGTTCAGCAAAATCCAATTTACTCAGATGATGTGTTTGCCTGCTAATATCTAATACAATGTATCAAGGAAAATGGCGTAACATCTTATTGCTTATTTATTGCAAAACACACAATTTCATTTTTGAGGCCTATTTTATTCCTAATCAATGTGAATTCTAATTTTCTCTTTTAAGCATTAGCAGTTAGTACATGTGCATAGTTGCTTACTCTTACCAATTTTAATAGTAACATGCAGTTATTTAGCATATCATATGGTTCATTTCTGCATTCTTATTAAATTGTTATTTAATATTAATTAAATAACATTTTGCAAACAGACTGATGACAGCAAGAAAACACAAACACACACATTGAGCTCATTCCAGACATATACAGAAGGGGGTAAAACACTCAGGACACACAATACAGCGCGCTTAAGGCTAGCAATCCTTACACAAAGAGAGCAATTGCTATTTACTTACAGAAGTATCACTAATGTTAAAACCACAAACCACAAAGACATTTAACACACATTTAACCCACACACCAACACTTAGGACAGAAACAAAGGACAGCCCACAGACTGTACTTAAACCAAACCATTTGTAAATACTAGTTGTAAGTCATATTTACAAGAAGAGCTTCTCAATAGTATTCCAAAAGACTGCAAAAAAACCAGCCCAAAAAACTGTTTTATTTCCAAGAAGCCAAAATACAATCAATTCACTAGCTTTGTCTGGCAGTACACTAAAAGATCGCTCTGCATACCTTCTTTTAAAAAAGTGCGCAGAAAAGGAATCCTTGTTTGTATTATGTCCATATTTGAATTCCATGGGGATAGAGAATCACCAAGGAAGAAATATGTTTTTATACCTATTTAGGTATTCCCTCAAGGGAGCCGGCTAATTTAATTCACATCTCACTATGGTACCTCCAAAAAGCAACACATTCTTCGATGTGTGCTTGAAACAGGCATGCCAAAAATATTGCAGAATATGCAGTATTATAATCACAGTAGTGCTTAAGGTACTCTTCGTATGCTGCGCCGTTCAAACAAATTCAAACAGAGAAAAATGTCCTCATTACCTGCCTACACAAATTGCAATTCGTATATCTATCCCATACAAATCCAAAGTTGGCAAACACAAATTCCAAAAATTCCAAAGCCACAGTAAGCGTTACTAAACTACCTTACCTATCCAAGGCATCAAACCAACAGCAAGTGCCGCAGAATGACTCTTACCAAACAAATGGTTGTCCAAATTCTTACTGCCAAGTTCTGAATGACCAAACGGTCATTTTTTTTTAATACTCATGCCAAAAAGGTTCTCAGTCAGGAGTGACATCCTGTGGAGGATCAAAATCAGGAAGATCAGAAATATACTAGGCTGCAGAGACAGAGAATCCCCAGACTCTCCGTGCACAGAGTGCTTCCTTTAGTAGAGACCTGTCCTGTCCTCCTCAGTAGATTTCTGTCTCCTGACAAGATCACTCCTTAGATAGCCACTTCTCTGATGAAGTCAATGTTGGAGCGCCTTTTGTAGAAAACAGAAACCTTCTCAGGGGTCCCACTGATATTTGGTCCTTTTAACTCGACAAAGAAGAAATTGGCACAGAAGCTGAAATATAAAAGTAACATCTTTATTAACCCCAAATGAGGGACACTACGTCACACAGAAGCCTTAGCACATGAATGAGGCAGTCTAAGGAGTACAGAACATGGGGGCCTTATATATGCTAAAGGTTACATAGTCAGCATAAGACCAAGGGTAGTCCTGGCTCATGTAAGCAAGCAAAATGACTAATATGGGCATGAAAGATCTGCTTGCTCAACAAAGTGGGAGAAGCTAACAGTTGCTAATTTTGGTGAACACACCCTGACATTTACAGACTAGAAACAGTTGCAAGGACAGCTGAAAGCTCAACTGAGCATGTGCGAAGGTGGAAGATGCTGAATATAGTTTGTTTCTAGGCAGATTACAAGAGCAGTCAACACTGAGGGAGGACAGAGCACATGGTCAGCACGTGGCAGCACATGACTAACTAAAATTGCTGCGAGAAATACAAAATGGCTTTCAACTCATGCTAACAAATCCGTCCAATATTTAACAGTCTGTATTGTGTTATATTTTTTGTTCAGATTTTAAGGTTGGCATAAGTCTGATGTATTTTTTTAGACCTGTTGTGTAGTTATAGTTTTGTATCTATTGCCAATTGGTTTGTGTTTTCTGTTTTGCATAAAAAATGTGATGGCGGTGTACGTGAACTGGTGTTTGGTTGGTGGTGTACATGGACTGGCACTTGGCTGGCGGTGTTTATGGACTTGGGCTTGGCTGGCAGTGTGTGTGAACTGGCACTTGGCTGTTGATGTGTGTGGGCTTGTGCTTGGCTGGTGGTGTGTGTGTACTGGTACTTGACTGGAGATGTGCATGGACTAGTGCTTGGCGGCCAGTGTGCGTGGACTGGCGCTTGGCTGGTGGTGTGTGAGTAGTGACTACACACACTGGTAGCCAAACGCCAGTCCACACACTCCATCAGCCGGAGTAGTTGCTGTGTCAGGCATGTGGGCGTATGAAAGTGATAGATCCTTGAATGGCGCTGCCTTTTGATGTGGGTGTTGTAATATGCTGAGCCCACAGCTGGCAGTGTGAATGGTCTTGTATGTCTCATGAATGAAAAGTATGCGAATGGCCTGTAAAGAGCTTGATGCCCTTTCGTGGCTTTACAGCTCACAAACATTTTGAGTCATTGGTTCAGGTTTTTAACCTTTTAATTATTTAACAGTGCACTTCCTTTTTGTGAAATCTCTTGTTAATATAACGTCATGCGCTGAACTTTCACTCGCTCTCGTGCCAAATCCAACCAGTATGTGTGTGTACTTGAGGAATAGTTGGTTATGAGGTAATATTTGTATTTTCTGAATTTCTCTGTCAGGATGTACATTGTCTCTACATTGCCTGTTGTTGTTATGTTATGTTATAAGTTTTGTTGAGCGCGACAGCTGCCCCAGCAACGGGGCGTCCCGGCGCTAAGAACCATAGCATAACCAACTGAGGAGGGGGGGGAGGGAGACGAAACTACAGAAGTGGAAAGAGGTGCGTTTTTAATGCTTTACGAAAAGCGGACAGGTTGTTAAGGCAACGAATGTGGAGGGGCAAAGAGTTCCATAATTTTGCTCCCATTAACCTGAAGGAGAGACCTCTGATACGGCAGAACTTCGTGCGGGGGACCACTACTAAGTGTTGGCCCATGGAGCGAAGATTGCGTTGGGGGGTGTAAGGTGTTAGCAATGATCGGAGAAGTTCGGGGCCATCAGTTTTAAGGATTTTAAAAGCGATGGTAAGAGCCTTAAACTGGATGCGAGCCTTCATGGGCAGCCAATGGAGCCTCTGTATGGTGGCTCTAGCCGAGCATCTTCTGGGCAGGCCTACAATTGCCCTGGCCGCTGAGTTCTGAATCCGCTGGAATCTGGTTATCTCAGCTTTGTTAGCGCCCAGTAAAAGGACGTTCGCATAATCCAGCCGGGCAAGGATGGTGGCTTGGACAATGAGCTGCCTTGTCTTGGGGTCAAAGAAGCCTAAGATGGGGTTAAGGCTTCTCAGCAACCCAATACATGTAGCTGCTACTTTTTTGGTATGCGACTGGTAATTCAGTGCGGAGTCCAACCATACTCCTAAGTTCTTTACCAGGGATTTGGGAGGGGGGGTGGGGCCCAGCAAAGGGGGCCACCAATGGTCGTTCCAGCCGCTAGTGTTCTTACCCAGGAGTAACACCTCGGTTTTTCCTGCATTTAGTAGTAGACAGTTTGCAGTCATCCAGTTGGCGACTGCAGCTAACCCATCCCTAAATCTTGTAGCAGTGGCAGAGGGCACTTCCGTGAGGGTGATTACCAGCTGGGTGTCGTCAGCGTATGAAACCAGCGTGAGGTTCCATTCTTTGGCCACTGCCGCAAGAGGTTGCATATACACATTAAAAAGGGATGGGCTAAGGGCAGAGCCCTGTGGGACTCCTTGGCCTATCGCATGAAGTTTGGAAATAAAAGGTGGGGCTGACACGCGAAAAGATCTGCTCGTGAGGATTGACCAAAACCATTCCAGAGCCAGTTTACTGATCCCAATGCTTTCCAGGCGGCCCAGTAGGATATTATGGGAAACCGTGTCGAATGCTGCGCTGAGGTCGAGCAGTATCAGCGCAGCACTCTGACCGGTGTCCATAATCCTCCTGAGATGTTCTGTGGTGGAAAGAAGGGCGGACCCCGTACTGTGTCCAGGCCTGAACCCGTGTTGGGAGGGGTCCAAGATGTTATTTTTGGCCAGATGGTCAGTGAGTACGGCGTTCGCATGGGCTTCAGATAATTTAGACACCCACGGGAGCAGTGAAACTGGCCTGTAGTTTTCCGGTTTTGCGGGGTCTAGAGTAGATTTTTTAATTATGGGAGTAACCCAAGCCTGTTTCCAACATGTGGGTACTGTGGCTGATGAAAAGGAAAGGTTAAGGAGTTTGGCCAATGAAGGTAGGAAGAAGTCCAGCTCTTTTAAAAAGTGGGCTGGTCTCATGGGGTCTGAGGGGGATCCCGATTTCACCTTTCTACAGATTGTAGCTAGGTTTTCAAGAGAGAAAGCTGGTAGAAGGGTGAGCTTGGAGCCTTTGAGAGTACCATTGGGAGAGCCGGTGCAGACAGAAGGGGTGTGTGAGAAGGTATTATAGATCTTTCTCACCTTTTCAGTGAAGAAGGTGGCAAGATCATCGCACTGTTGAGTGGAAGAGATGCACGAGGCAGGGTTGCCACTGTTTTGTAATTTTTGCACCAATTTAAAAATTGTTTTCGTGGGGTTGGGGCTGGCATCAATTTCCTTAGCATAAAAAGAAGCGTGAGCCATGCGTATAGCTTTGTGATATAGCTTGAGTGTGGCCAGATAGCATGCTTTCTCCTTGTCCCTATAGTCTTTCCTCCAATGGCGTTCGGCTTTTTTACACTCTTTTCTAAGCTTTTTCAAATTCTCGTCATACCATGGATTAGAGGGGGTACTCCGTCCTCTAGTCCATTTGGCTGGTATGATAGTGTTGAGTCCTTTAATAATCCACACTTGAAAAGCAGCGTATGACATATTGATGTCACTTGCGATTTCCAGATTGAGTTCACCTAAACTGGCAGGGAAGTCCATACTATGGAGTTTGTGCCAGGACCATTTAAAACGGGAGACGGGCAGCGCCTTTTTGGGTTGAGTGGCGGTCGTGATCACAAATGTGACCAGAGAGTGGTCTGTCCATCCCATAGGTTTAGGGGGGTCTACTTTAACTTCCAGAATATTAGTAAAAACCGGGTCGAGTAGATGGCCAGCAGAGTGAGTGGGGGATAGTATACGAGGGGTCAGATGTAGGGCTGTAAGGTCTGCTAGGAGATTGCTAATGGTCGGATCCTCGAGGGCGTCAAAATGGAGGTTTAAGTCTCCCAAGATCGTAAAGTTGGGTGAACTGGCAACTAGGGCATGGACAGTCTCTAGGAGTTCCTCTATAAATTTGGAGGTGGGCCCCGGAGGTCTATAAATGAGAAGGCCGGATAGGGAGAAGTGAGGGCTAGTGGTAATTTTGAAGCGAGCACACTCACATCCCGTAATGTCTTCTTTCACAAAAGTGCAATTATATGATGTTCTATATATGGCTGCAATACCGCCTCCTCTCGAGTCTCTATTGATAGAGGTCATAGAGAATCCAGCCGGTAGCGTGAGATTAGGGATGCTGGTTAGTTCATCTTTGAGCCATGTTTCACTTAGAAACAGTATGTCTGGGTTATCCTCTATTAAGAGCGTATGAACCTCAGGATGATGTTTAACCAGGGACCTGACATTGAGGTGAGATATTGTAAGCGAGGAAGGATTCCTACTGGGAGCCCTGTGTCTGGGGAGACTTGGTTCAGATATAAATAAGTTACAGGACTTACAATTGAGGGCAGTCTGTCCCAAGCATCCCTCTAGTTTGTCACATCGTGGGCCCGGGTTGAGTGCCAAGAGATGGTTTTTACCATAACAGTGTGCCGTCTGTGTTTTTCGAACAGGGGGACTGGCGAGAGGCGATGACTTGGCAAGGACGGGCGAAGACGGGCTTGCCTTAGGCGCGCCTTCGGCGCGCAAACGGCGCGCCCGCTGCGCCCGTCTGCTGCGTGTACGGTAGAGACACATACTTTTATGAGGAGGGAGGGAGGGAGGGGCGTGGCCTCCAAGGGGGCGTGGCCTAATCACACGCCGGCAATGGCGCCGTGTTTGTTAGAGAACCCGCTGACAGCGCTGGGGCAGCTGTTCGGTGAGTTTTCAGGAGCGAGTCCTGTGAAGCCAGGTGAGAAGTGCTCTTTAAAATCAGCAAAGTATATTTCAGTGACACACAAAAGTTAAAACAATTTGCATCTATCTCCCGGCTTTTCGCCTCAGGAGGTTCAAAGGTTCTGGCAGGCGACGCTCTTGATCAGCGCTTAAGTACCTGCTCGGAAGGGGCGTGGCCTCCAAGGGGGCGTGGCCTAATCGCACGCCGGCAATGGCGCCGTGTTTGTTAGAGAACCCGCTGACAGCGCTGGGGCAGCTGTGCGGTGAGTTTTCAGGAGCGAGTCCTGTGAAGCCAGGTGAGAAGTGCTCTTTAAAATCAGCAAAGTATATTTCAGTGACACACAAAAGTTAAAACAATTCGCATCTATCTCCCGGCTTTTCGCCTCAGGAGGTTCAAAGGTTCTGGCAGGCGACGCTCTTGATCAGCGTTTAAGTACCTGCTCGGAAGGGGCGTGGCCTCCAAGGGGGCGTGGCCTAATCGCACGCCGGCAATGGCGCAGTGTTTGTTAGAGAACCCGCTGACAGTGCTGGGGCAGCTGTGATGTGAGTTTTCAGGAGCGAGTCCTGTGAAGCCAGGTGAGAAGTGCTCTTTAAAATCAGCAAAGTATATTTCAGTGACACACAAAAGTTAAAACAATTCGCATCTATCTCCCGGCTTTTCGCCTCAGGAGGTTCAAAGGTTCTGGCAGGCGACGCTCTTGATCAGCGTTTAAGTACCTGCTCGGAAGGGGCGTGGCCTCCAAGGGGGCGTGGCCTAATCGCTGAGCTAGGGTCTAAAATCGAGAGCTAGGCACATTGCAAAAGTTTGCTTTCCTTGGAAAAATGTGATTTGTCCATGTTGCATTTTGACCAGTTTCCTGTCACGGGCACTAGGCCTATGCACACAAGTGAGGTACCTTTTTAGGGGAATACAGGATCGTAGGACAAATGTTATTACCAGTTGTATTTCTATGCAAGTCTGCCTTCCAAATGTAAGACAGTGTGTAAAAAAGAAGACATTTTTAAAAAATACCTCCAAATTCTCCTGCTAGTATGGCTACCCACATATTCAGAGATGTGCAAATAGCCACTGCTTCTAAACTCCATATCTTGTACCTATTTTGGAAGTACATAGGTTTCCTTGATACCTATTTTTCACTCTTTATATTTTACCAAATGAATTGCTGTATACCTGGTACACAATGAAAAAGCATTGCAAGGTGCAGCTCAGGTATTGGCTCTAGGTAACTCGGTTTCTTTGGTAACCTACAAAGCCAATATTTCCCCGCAACCAGAAGGTTCTCGCGGATGTAACGGTATATCGTTTTAAAATATCGAGCATAGTCAGAAGAAGTTACAGGTAAAAATGTAGGCACAAATGGCTGTTTATCTTCAACTCAATTTCAATGTATTTTTATTTCAAGTGTTACATTCTATAAAAAAACCTTGACAGATCTCCATAAAGGACCCCTTGCTAAATTCAGAATGTTGTCTTCTTAAATGACAAGTATAGGATCCATTATTGGTTTCATACCCATTTCTACCACTACCTGGAAGGAGGTTGAAAGCACAAAAAATAGGAAAAATAGGCTATGTCCCAGTAAAATACCAAAACTGTGTAAAAAATGTTGGCTTTCTGTCAAAAGTCTGCCTGCTCCTGAAAGATAGGGGATTTCAGCACCACAAATCCTTTGTTGATTCCATTTGCAGGGAAAAAAACAGAAGCTGTCTTCTGCAGCATGGCCATAAAAGAGGCATGGTGCGGGGGCCTAAAAATCAGTGCGCATTGGATCAGAGAAGGTGTAGATAAAATAGTGAGAGAGGAGTGTTTCTTCCTATTTGAAAGACACATTTCTCAAATAGAGTTGGACAACTAGAAACTAAGTTGGTTGCATGCTATCTAATCGGGAAGGAAGTGGATCAGGGATGAAGGGAATGAAGGGCCTCCTTTGAATAAATGATAGCAATAGAAAGTGGCATTAGTGTGGTGTTTTCATGATAGCAATGGAATACAAGGGAACTTGGGAAGTGGTGGCAACAAGGATACGTAAGCAAAGATGGGGAGAAACAGAGACACCTAGAAGTAAGGTAAGAAAGTTTGTCTTGTGGAAATGGTAGTCAGGCATTTGATCTTAGAATTGGAGGCAGAGACACACTTTGAAAAATATTTCTGCCAGAAGTTCTGGTAACCCGTTCCATGCTAAGTGAATGGCTTCTGGTTAAAACAATGGGTCCCATTTAGGATGTCTTGGGAGTCGAGCAAGCAGGGAGTACAGATGAATGGCAGAAGGAGAAAGCAGCGATTGGCAGAAGGTAAATGATGCTGGGACTAAAGCAACGTATGATGAAAAAAGGTCATGTAAACATATGGATTAAGAATATGTGAGCATTAAGTATGTATAAGATGAAAGCAAGATCGGAGTTATAAGGAACATAGATAAGCATGCTCCAATATGGAGAGGTCAGATACTAAGTTTACATTTTTAGCCATGCAAGGGAATTTGGTTGGTAGTTATGGTTGCAAGGTGCAGCGCAATAGAGACATTTTCCTTTTAAAACTATTACCTAAGTGCAAGCCAGAAAGCGCCATAGATACTGGCTTCTTTCACACACACCTTTTAAAAGAGAAAAAGAATTGTAAACAATGCTGCACTGATCAATTTCATAGTTCAGTTGGCAGAATCTTTTGTGGGGTGCTGGCAAATATGTCTTTTAAAATCCTATACTCTGGTTCTCTTGTGTGTAAGATTTGCAAAAAGTTGTGGTAATGGTGTATTTTAAAGCACAGTTGCCATGAGAGTTAGACAAAACCAGATTTGATTTAATAACACATTTATATGGGAAGTTGATAAACAATGATAGTAAACTGAAAATAATGAAAGTGTTATTGTTCCAATATGTTCATTACCAAGGCATTTTGATACAAATTAGTGGCAAATCAATAATGTTTTCTAAATACATTGGACTAAATGCTGAAGTCAACTTTTCAAGGAGTATGTTTCAGGAAATGGGATGTACTGTATGGTGTGGTCATGGGACCTCACCATGTAATGCACTACCAACCCTTTTAAGACCAGTCAGGTTTCATTTGTTAAACCGTAGCTCAGCCTCAGCTAACTGTGGCTCTGAGCAGTCAGGCTTTCACCAACATAACGTGTATTTGTAAAGTGTTTGTTCACCCAAGTGTATCTTGTTACTGAATAAGAGATGTTGATTGTTACCAGTAGGCTCATGTGCAACTTCTGAGCATCGCGTCGGGGTCTCTTATGCTGCATGGAGTAAAGGAACTGCGATCCAGTATCTTCTCTGTCCCCCACATCAACGTGTCTACCCAAACCAAAGAACAGCTCTCTCTAGTATGTTCGCCACTCTCCTCTGAACCTCGCTTTTTGGGCCAACACTCAATGTGTCTTCTTGTCAGGAGGAGGTAAAATCTCCACCAGTGACGGGCTTCTATTGTTACCTGTCCTGTCAGCCATTGACACATCTCCCCATGTGGCCAGAAGGCTAACTTGTGGACAGTTTCAACAAATGGCAACTGGAAAACTCGGCAAAAAAAAGGGGTATGTGGCAACAAATGAAATTAATTTTGACTTTATCATCAAGTCCAGCTTAATGTAACAAGTTGTTTGATACCTTGAAGCATCAACTTTGGTAGACCCATTCAGAAGTTGGCACAGCTGAGGCATTCATCATGTAACTCTGTACTTGCCAATGGATCTACCAGTTTCTCTCCCAGTAAAAAAGACAATTATGAGTTTTTACTGCCAGAACATGTTAAACAAGTATTCTAATTTTCTAACATGCTGCACCCTGCCTTAGGGTTTTATAGACCTGCAATAGGGGTGACTTACACTCATTAAAAAGGGAGTTAAGGCTTGCCATTGGTTAATATGGCAATGTTGAGATTGCAGTTACAAACTGCCATTCCAGTCTGCAGTGGATTGCAGTTGATTGAAGATGATGTTGTATCATGTCTCAGAATATATATTGATCGCCCATTCGAGCAGATTTATCCCAAAAGTCAAAGAAATAGAGGTCAAGTGGGAGTTTTTTTTAATACAATGTTTGGTGTGTGTGTGTCCCTTTTCTCCCAGACCTAATTAAACTATTAGAGGGGGCTACTTTTTCTATGAGTGATCTGATGAAGCACATCAGACATGTATTTGCATTAGGGCTTGGGATCATGAGTACCACATATCATCATCTTCACACAGGACTGCTAAAAAAACAATTTTAATTTTCTATAAGCACGTTCAAATAGAAAACATCTCTAGTGCAACCCAAAGTACATGTCAGTGTAAACATTAAAACATCCCTAGTAGGTTTGCAAGTGAGGTAGGACTCACGAAAATTCATATCAGTCAATAATAGGACCTAAAGAGACAGACAGAGGATCAGTAACATAGAGGGGAAACTGTGTGTGGGAAATAACAACTGCATCAATAGTTTCACCTGAGAGAGGTAATAAAGAATATTCAGAGGGTTTCAATGCAGATCTAATGTCAACAGTAATAATAAAGCATAAAGTTTGTTCTCCATTAATGACATGTTGTATATGGGTCTTCTCAAGCTGTCTTAAAAGGCAGCGTATTGATTTTGAGAGATTTGTGTAAACGTATGTTGTTCTGATTGAACATGCAATGTTTGCAGCAACTTAGGGCAGTCTCACTTCTAGAGTCCCAACTGGCAACAGTTAAAACATATGAAACCACCTGATAGGCTAGACTCTCCCCAATCACTCACTTGGTTTAGTCTTCCTCTCAATCTGCCCACCATGATCAATTTGCCTTTGCATTCCTTCCCAGCCTCTTCCTCTTACCATTTGCTGGAAAGTTTGCATTAGCGATGTGAAAGAAACTGGTTTATTGTTTGAGAGGGGTGAAAGTCAGACGCCAGCAACAACGACAATCCTCGTCAGGGTGAAGCACAAAAGTAAGTAAATTAACCTGTTCTTAACCTTCTCGTAGGTTGGCAGAAAAGCAGTTAGGCTTAATTGAGAAGCAATGTGTAAGGTATTTATGCAGCATACAAACAGTAATAAAGTAAAAACGCAACACAAGAGAATCCCAAACCAATTTGGAAAGCAATAGTACATTTAACTAAATTAAATGGCACCAAAATTAACATAATCCAATTAGTAGAATGCAAGATATTGCATTTTAAACTTTTTAGTGACAATAATCCCAAGAAACACTAAGCACCATTTGTGGTCATTTGATCACGCTTGACCAAGAAAAAGTCACAAGTTCAGGCCGACTGCAATACAGATAGGGTTTGAATATGGGGGTCAGATTTGTCCTGCTGAAGGGTTACCTTCTAAAGTCCAGTGCAAAGAGCTCAGTTCAAACTGGAGGAGGCCACAGGGAGGTTTATTGCACTAAGAGAAGGTTAAGCTTAATGGATTGTCATTACTGTAGCATGAAGAGTCAGTTGTTGCAGCAGCCAAAGTTGAGTGATCATCGTAACTGGTCAGTGTGCAGTGCAGGCCCTGTTACCGGTTGCTTGAAATGATCACTGTTGGCGTGAAGAGCTGGTCTCCTCGGAGATTCTCATTGGTGGTGCAGCAGAGTCTTGGTGCGAAAGGGCAAGTGTGAAGTTGCAGTAGACCAAACTTCAGTATTTTAACCTTTTTCTTGTGAAGAAGTTCTAACTGATGCCATTCTAGGGTCTAAGACCTGTGGAACACCTCTTGGGAATTAGGACTCACTCCAGTGGAGGCCAGCAGCAGAGCGCAGGGAAGTACAGGCAGTTCCAGTCAGTAATGGGCAGTTGCAAGGACGCCTCTGGAAGGTTAGGGTGTCCCTGTAACTCACACAGGAGGTCAATCCAACCATTGGAGTCACTCTGGGTAGACTATGATAAAGGCAAGCAGGTCCAAATGTCCTTCTTCAGACAGCAAGGCAGTCCTTTACTCAGCAGGGCAGTCCTAGCAGAAGGGCAGCAGGGCAGCAGGGCAGCAGGGCAGCAGGGCAGTTCTTCGTCTGAATATTGCACAGATCCAGGAGTGTTCTTGTGAGTAGTTCTGAAGATCCTACATTTATACCTGGTGCCAGCCTTTATGTGGCGAATTCCCTGGCCAATCCCCCAAACTGGTTCTGATAAGTTCTTCCCCTTCCCCTGGCTCTAAACTGTCTATGGTGAGAAAAGGCAGGGCAGGCCTGGTGTCAAGTTCCTTTGTGAGTACAGCAGGCATGGTAATAGTTGTATTGTTAGCACATGAATATCTTTTTGACTCATACTTTTTGACTTTTTGACGCATATTCCAAACGTTGAGACTCATGATAGTACTCAACATTTAAACATCAGGCAACTCTCGGACTCTAATGTGGATTTTTTAATTTGACACAAGGCAACTTTCGGACTTAAATGCGCATTTTCACTTTTTCAGCCTCTCATCGCTTCCACAGAGTTTTTATTTTGCCTATCCACATGTTACTAGACAAAATAATTTTACACAAGAATAAATATAGACTAGATAGAAACTATATTCGTTGTCCAGCCGGACAGTATTTACTTTTTGATAGAACAGATTTCACATATAGTTGTGGTGTTATACAAGCAGGACACCAGCCGATGCCCGACTAACACACTCAAGGGAGGGACAGAACAGGGGAATATAGGCAAGTTGGGGTGGTCTGTGTATCGTAAATCATATTCAGACAATATAAGGTGCACACTATTGCTTGCAATCATTTACACAATAAATATGCATATTGTGTGATTAGGTCAACGACGTTTCGAACCCTATAAAAATACAGAGTTCATCTTTAGGACAACAAATGCATGCCTTTTTAAAATACCTTTTAGTACAACCCACACTGTGGGAACCATTTGCCAAAACATACAATAATGCAAGATCAGGGAGAGAGGTAAAGAGGGAAAAAAACATACAAAAAGGTTAGGGCATTTCATAAAACAGCACATAATTAGGTGACTTATGTGTTTAGGCAACCCCGTAGGTGAGTTCTGCGGTACAATCAAGAGGGCGTCACGGACGAACGTGAAGAGGGCGAAGGTTGATCAGAGTGCCTTTTCGGAGCCGGCTGATGGTGTCAAAAGGGCTGCCGTAACAAGGATAGGCGGTGGGCAGTGAGTTAAATTCCATTAGACTTGGTAAGGTGGATCTCAGTGCCTAAAAGAGCAGTTAGGTGGTGTCAAAAAAGCTGCCATAACAAGAATAGGCAGATGGCAGTGATTTAAATAACATTGGGCTTGGTAAGGTGTGAAGTGCAGTCGCCATGGGTCAAGGTGCCTGTGAGGGCCGGTTGGTGGCATCAGAGAGGCTACCATATCAAGGATAGGCAAGTGGGCCATGAATTAAAATGGTGTAAGGTGAAGACTGTGGCGGGAAGAACAGCGAAAAACCATAAAATTAGTTTGAGCCGGAGCCTGGATTGTGCCCGAATTATCAACCTGTGAAGAATCAGCAGTGGATCGGGTGCCCCGGTGATGGGAATGGTCTCAGCGAGTAACCCGGGTAACGTACCTGTGAGGCTAGAAGTGAGTGCAAGGAGACAGCACTTCAGTAGTGGGGCGATCAACCATAAAATCTGTGGAGATATAAGGATGTATAAGAGCCCATATTGGGGGTGACAAGGCAGTAGTAAGGGGTGAGGCAGGAGCTTACCGGTTGAAGTACTTCGGACAATCACGCACTGAATGGGTGCGGTCCTGCAACGAAAGGAAGGGGTGGTTGGTCCGATAGCCATATTCTAATACCTGGAGTGGCATCAGATGGGTGTCTAGCAATTCTCTTACCGGTAGTCAGGGTAACGGGTCCGCAATGGGGTCCTCGTTGTCGTGAAAATCCTCACGATGGAGAACAGAGTCTACGCGTCTCGGAAATAGGACGGACTAACACCACGTGGTGTAGTGTAATCCAATCAGAACATCGGCGAGTATGGCGGCCATGTTGGAACGGCAATTGCCGGTGAGAGGGAAGTGATTAGAAAGTGACTAAGAGGTGCCATTTTGTAGTGGAAAAGTGTTCATTGTGAATCAAATTATTCAGAAACCGGTGCACTAATAACGAGTGAGGAGCGTAAGTGGTTAGGACGTGACATAACACAATTACCTATTGCATGAGAGTTCTAGAACATTCCTATGGTTACACAATCACTAGATAGAACATATTACTTCCTGTCAGTGAAAAGAGCAATTGAGGAAATGTATGTATGTATGTATGTATAAACTATTTTGTAGCGCGCTCCGTTACTTGAGAGTATCCTGGCGCGAAATAAGGTTACAGTAAAGAGGTCCAGTCCTCGATGCGGTTGAGCCCATTATGAATGCTGTGAGTCCTTAGTATCCAGTGTAGTTCCTCTTTGTTAAGGAGATGCTGCAAGTTCGCCCCTCTAGGGGGTATTTTGATTGCAGAAATGATTGTCCATTTAAAATCTAATTCAGTATGGGCCAGTTCAGTGAAGTGATCCACCAGCGGTGCGTTAGGCGTCATACAGCGTATTCTGCTTCTATGTTGGCACATCCTGAGTCTTGCTTTTTGTGTAGTTTGCCCTATGTAAATCTTTCCACATGGGCAAAAAATAGCATAAATAGCATTTGAGCTATTGCAATTGGTGAAGTGTCTACGTGTAAGCTTAATATCATCGTGGACAAATTCTTTACCCTCAATTGTGGCGTCACACATAGAGCAATTACCGCATTTCACATGACCAGTCAGGCGGGGGAGTCTCCATAGGTCGTCCAATGTCTCAATAGGGTCTGGGGTGGGTAGAGCCGCCCGCACCAAATGGTCTCTTATATTTTTGGATTTTTTGAAAGCGAACAATGGTTTCTCCAATTCAAGAATCCCAGCATTTACTACAGGCCAGTGCTTTTTGATGCTTTTGGTGATGGAATTTGATGCAGGGGAGAAGGTTGTCACACAAACTAATCGGTTCTATGTAGTTTTTAGTTTAGGTTCAAGAAGGACTTCCCTAGGACAATATCAAGCTCTTTTAAGGGAGCTCTGAATGAGTTTGCGTGGGTAACCTCTTGAGCTTAGTTTGGTGCTCAATGTTTGCGCCTCACGAAAATAGTCTGCCTTCATATAGCAGTTCCTGCGGAGTCTCAAAAATTGCGAGTATGGAAGGGACTCACGGAGGGCCCGTGGGTGGTGGCTTTGGTAGCTCAGCAGGGTATTGTGCTCTGTGGGTTTTCTGTATAGGCCTGTAATGAGTTTGCCCTCAAAGAGCTGGGTGTTAAGATCCAAAAATAGAATTGAGGAATGACTAGTGGACAGTGTGTACGTGAGACCACTACAGTTACTATTCAACCAATGAAGAAATTGGTGGAGGAGATTTTCCGAATCATGCCAGATCAAAAAGATGTCGTCAATGTACCTCTTCCATAGGGCAATGCCACTATGGAAGGGGTTGGCAGGAACCAGAATGCAGCCGCATTCCAGTTAATCCATGTACAGAATAGCCAGATTGGGGCAAAAATTGCCCCCATGTATATGCCCTTGATCTGTCCATAAAATTGGTCATCAAAAAGAAAAAAGTTTTTGGTCAAACAAATCTCCAGTAATTGTAGAATGAAAAGAGTGGGTACTTGGTGGGGCCTTGGGCGTCTGTTTAGAACATCTTGGATGACTAGCATGGAGTCACTTTGTGGGATGTTTGTATATAATGACGCCACATCCAGGGTACAAAGTACACTGGATGTGGGGGTCATACGGATACTCCTCAATGATGTTTATCATATGCATGCTGTCACGAATGAATCACTCAGTGACAGGCACGAAGTCTTTAATGAAATAGTTGACAAAGAGACCAAGACGTTCCAAGACCGAACCGCAGCCAGATACTATTGGCCGCCCGGGGGGGGGGGGGGGGGGTTCCACATTTTTGTGGACCTTAGGAAGTGTATATATTACCGGTGTCCTAGGTGCTTTTGTGTTAAGAAACTGATGTTCTTTTCTACTGAGAAACCCAAGATCTAGGCCCTCATCAGTAACCTGAGTTATTAGTTTCTGAATGTCTTTGGTGGGATTATTGGGAAGTATACAGTAATGCTCTTGATTGGTCAATTGGCGTAGAATTTCACCTTTGTAAGTGTCTATGTTTTGCATGACAATCCCTCCGCCCTTATCGGCCGGTTTGATAATCAGGTTGGGATTGGATTTCAGACTGGTTATGGCTTTCTTCTCTTCAAATGAGATGTTGTATGGAATGAAAGATCTGAGTTTTTCTAAATTGGAGATGTCATTTAGGACTAGTTTTTCAAAAGTTAGAAGCTCACCTGGGACCATATTACCCGAAGGTGAGAAGGTGGAAGGAGGTCTGAAGGGAGTGATAGATAAGGGTAATGGTTTTGGATTTAGTAAAATGAAGGCATACAGTCTCAGCTTACGAAAAAATCGTAGCAATTCAGTTTGAACTTCCAGGAAGTTGGGACGGACTGTTGGCACAAATGAAAGCCCTTTGCTTAATATGGATAGCTCACTGCTAGAAAGTAGATGTTCAGTGAGGTTGAAAATGGGGAGGGTGTTGTTATTAGATGCAGTATTAGGCATCTCTGCAGCCATCAGAGCATCAATGTTACTGCTCAAGGCTACCACTGATAGTGTTGGTGTCGGGTGTGGCCTTCACCTGGAGGGTATGGCCAACGTTGTGGTTGCTTGGCTTTCCCTCTCTTTGGAGGGTCTGGTTGGCCTCAGACTAAAAAAGGGGTTTTATTAGAGGTGCCCGGGGTGTCACTTTGTTCCGAGCTGTCAGATGACTTGGCCGAGGTGTCAGAGAATCCTACCAGTGTTCGTCGCTTATTATAACGTCCCCAGGGTCTTTGATTTTGGTTTTGAGGACCACTGTATGATCTATTCGTATAGAAATCCTTGGATAAATAAGGATAGGCCCTTTCCTGAGAAAAGTTTTTTATATCCTTTTTCACTTGAATAGCCCTTTTATTTTGTTCGATTCTATGGAACTTTCCCACGCTTTTTTCAATTTCCTCTAGGAGTTTTTTGCAATCAGGGACAGGACACTTATCATTAATCTGTTTTTCTAGGTCACTTATTTCAACTTCTAATTTTTTTAGTTCTTCTGATGCTATGTCTATGCCTAGCACCATCCAGTGTCTTGAACAAGTTGTACTGATGTAACTACATCCCGTTGTATATTTAGGATTGTCAGTAAAGACACCTGGAATGTTACGGACCTGGAGTCCAAGTGGGATGATATTAGCTTTTAAATATTCTGTGAGTAAGAGTATCATTAACTGTAGCCTGACAACTTTCTTCTTATCTTTTTCGAGTTCATCACCGAGACTGGTGTTCTTTCTTTGAGTGTATTTGAGTGACTAATTGGGCTGTGAGGCCTCGAATCCATTGGCTGCTTTTTAAGAGTATAGTGTACATTGGGGAATTAATCTGAATTCGGCTGGGGACACCATATGTCATGCATAAGGAGAAAATAGATCCAAATGGGAGATATGTACTTGTGAGTGGACAATTGGAAGGTAGAATCTTAATCTGATCATTATATATGCACCAAATACAGACCAGGGTGCTTTCCTACTCTCACTGCAACATCTAACGATGCTCATGCTTTCCACACCATTCATATGGGGAGGACATTTGAACAGTCCTCCCCATATGAATATGAACAGATTCTGGACAGATCCTTTCCATCCCTGCCTACCACAACAACATCTTAGAGCTTGACTTGGCCATTGTATGTTGCAAGACATCTAACAAATGGCCCACCCAGTACAGCAGGTATATACACATTATTTACATGTTCATAAACTATATTCTAGGCTAGATTTAATTTAATACTCTGACCACTTACTGGGTGCAATGGAGAGAAGAGAGCATTTAGAATGGATTGTGTTAGAGAATGCGCTGGTATGGCTGTATTTAAATGGGAGCAAGTCAGGACATGTATTCCAACCTAGGGACTGAGGATAGAGGCCCTGGAGAGCAGCATATTTAAAGTAATGATGGGGATATACATTGTACAATATTTTGAGCTGATCCAGGTCTTGATGACTGACACCAGGGCATAGTCGGATGCCTTTAAGCATATTTATGAGGTATATGTAGTACTACACGATATGGAGTGTGAGATCAGTCTTAAATCGGTAATTAACTGAAGCTGAAAGGGAAATTACCTGGCCAGATGAAGAAGTGGCTTCAGAGAACCATTCATCTGAGTTATTATCGCAGGACAGAATGAAACACTGTTACTTAACAAGTCGTATATGCAACCAGATCTTAAAGCAATAATAGCCAGGAGGGGTTAACAGGGACTATTACTTGTTTGGCTTGTCAAACATGAAGAAAATAAGGGACAGATGGTGGCATCACAGAGTTCCAGTGGCGCAATAAAGATTACACATGACTGAAAGTTATAGTGATGTCTGGTTACTATCACATCTTAAACTACTCATTTGGGGCTGTAATGGAGAGAGCACAATAGGCTACGTTAGGACTGTGGGGATCTAAATGTTGAATGTCATGCATAGAGACAAGTTGGTAACACCACTGAGTGTAGAAGAGATCAAAGTTACCTTCAAGGGGATGGTGACTGGTAAGACTCTAGGGGCTGCATTACAAATGTGGTGCATTTTCTTTCATTTCACCGGACAAACATTTAAAAAGGTGCGCAAGGCACAATGAAGGAAAATGTGCTGCATTATGGGGAATGCGCTACCCCTAGGGCAGCCACAAACTTGTGGTGCCCTGGGGTCAGCACATTCACGTGAAATACGGAGCAGCTGCTTTAAAGCTGCTTGTGTTTCACTGTGCAGGTGGCAACCCACCTGCACATTGAAGAGGAATAGAGAGCACCTTGCAGACACGTGCAGTAAGTGGCTGCACCTGCCTGCAAAGGGATGTCTGGGGGGTCCATATGAACCCCTTTCCCCCCTCCAGAGGGCTGTCCTCACGGGGCGCACTGACAGTGCACTAACTTTTAGGTGCCGCACTGTCAGTGCACCCCCTGAGGGCGTCTTTGCCTCAGCACCCCTGTCAGTTATACAGTGCAAATCGACAAAGGCAAAGAGGTTGCCTCATTAACATGAGGCACAACCCCATGCAAATGAAGGAATGCGTTCTTGAAGATAGCGCTGGCTCTGTATGTGCACCAGCACTATTGGTATTACAGATGGGGACGCAGCGGAGTCTGCAGCCCCATCATTTAATACTGAAGTTCCCCGGGATTTGAAATGTGGGCACAAATGCCTGTTGCGCCCCAGTTCACTTCAAGAAATAGGGCCCTAGGAGGTGATGGATTTCCGTTGGCATTTTATGCTTCATATCTTACATATTTTTCTCCAAATTACATTTAATGTACAAATAGGCACATATCACCCCTTGTCAATGCCTAAACTTGACTATAAAATCCTGGCCAAGTTTATAGCCAACATGATGACATAGCTGGTTCATCTGAATCATTCAGAATGTATCTCCAGTAGAAACATGGCAATAAAAATTAGAAGACTCCTTCATGCTGTGGCCGAGTGTTGGAAGGCAATGGAATCCAGCAGCAGTGTCAACAGACATGGAAAAGGCCCTTGACACCTTAAGATGGGATTGCTTGCTTCTGGTTTTGGAAGTAGTGGGATATGGCGACTGGATCCTTGATTGGATATTGCTTTATACACGCAGCTGAGGGGGGATTGTGACCATGCAAGATTAATTTGATATTGAGCTGGGAACCCAGCACGGATGTCCATTCTTGCTTGGTCTTTTGTTGTGGCAATAGAGACCTTGGCTGCCAGCTGTAGATGGAGAGATGATCAGTGGGGACTAAGTAGGATGAGAGGTACATGTCATGTCATTATATGCAGCCGCCATCTTGCTCTATTTAAAGAAAGCTTCCAAAAGTATAGTGCAAACCCTTGAAGTACCTGAGAGATTTGAAGGAGTGGCTGGCTTGAGGGTTAATGTCACCAAGTCCTGTATTTCCGCTCAGACATGGAGATGGTCGTGCCCAGATTGAGGTATGGAGCTCCTGACTAAGGTGGGAAGAACACACCTTTAAATATTTAGTCACGCGCATTTATTGAACAGATTCTGACCAAATAACCATCAAAATAGCTAGCACTATTATAGAACTTATAGAGCTAGTTTGTGTTTTGGAAGAAATTTGCATTATCGACTGAGGGACAGATAGGCATATCAAAGATAATTTCTCTTCGCTGACTAATTTATTATTTTTGGACATTGCTGGTCAGGACACCTGTGAGTCTGTTTGGGCAAACTGATAGTCTGCCTGCTGACCTCATGTAGGGGGGAGGGGTGAGAGAGACACAAATGTGCATTGAAAAACTTCAGGTCCTAGTTAGGGAGGGTGGGCTGGGTGCAGTAGAGATGGAACTCTGCTACCTGGTAGCTCAGTTGCAGTGGGTGACTCTCACAGACAGCAGTAGTGGACTTAAATTGTGCAGTGATGGTAGTAGAGGGACAAGAGCCCCTTTGCTGTTTGTTGGAGGGGCATAACAAGCATAGTAAAAACACTTAACTGATTATACTTATGAGACACTCAGCGCCTTGAGACCCTCACGGGTGAGTAGTGTGGTTTACAAATCCCTAATTGATTGATTGATCAATTTACTTTATACCCAGAATTCTAGCACCTACTAATAACATAAAACCAATTGCACTGACTACGTCTATATGGGCATTACAAGCTTTTCATACATTGAAGTATGAGACATAGGTGTGTGCTAGGACGTAGCTAGTATAACAACCTTTCGGAAGTTTCTTGAAGGAAAAAATATTTGCACATTTCAGGAACTTAGGAAGTTGCATAGAATAAATATGGGACAATTAATGCCCTTGAATAATGTGCTTCATACTTTCAGATTGTTTGGAGCTTGAGAGTGAACCCTCCAACCACTCACATTGCATTAAAAACAATAATAGGGCTAGGTTAATTGCGTATGTCAGTAACTCAAATACATCAAGCATTAACAGCCTTTCAAAGGTAAAATTTACATCATTATGGGAAATGGGTGGAAGATATTCACTGGGCCATTCTGAATAAGGATAGGGAGAATTATTTTGTGACATTCCCACATACTTTGGCATGAAATGCTAGGTTTAGGTTGCGCCAGTTTAATATTGTGCACCACATGCACTGAACACTCAGCAAAACTCCATAGAATGTTCCCTGCTGCATATGATCAATTTCTTAATGCAGATCAGATGAAGCAGACCTTCTGCACATGTTTTGGTGTTTCTCAGTGTTATCTCCTTATCAGGATTTATGATTGCATATACTAAGTTGCAGGCCTACAATTAGAAGTAGGCCCACAGGCCTCCCTTCTGAAATTACTACCCAGGTCAGGACCACAGGTGCTCCACTTTTTGTATCTCATTATGCTACTAACCAAGCATAAGATAGCAAAGTGTTGGAAGAAAGTGAGAGCCCCATCGCTGAAAAAAAGAGAAAAGGAACTGTGCAAATGGGTGAGAGTTGAAATTGCAACACTGACTATGGGGCATTACGTGACAAAGATTGATGAGTAGGATGTTATCTTGATTCAATTATCCACAAGAGAGGATGATAGACCACCATAAACACCACTGATATTTCTCTTGAAAGGGTTAATGTAATAATATATTTAGCACACTGACAGAATAGCTCATGAGTGGTGAGATACTAACAATACCACCAGCTGTGTGATGAAAGATACCACAAGATGTTTGAACACATTGCCTATTGTTCTATGGGGATGTGTGCTTAAGGAAGAAAAGAGATGAACCATATCTGTTGGTAACTGATATCTGATAAGAAATGGATTGTGCCTATCTTTTATTTGTAAGTACTTGAAAAATAAAGCTGAATTAAACATTACCAGACAGAGGAAACAAACAAAATAAGACACACAGTGTCACCACACAAAGTCTCATGCATTCAACAAACACCCCTCAACCTGTCACAACAAACAGACTCAACCTGCAGATGGACCAATTGCCAACAACTATCTCCACTAGCCATTGCAAGCATGATCTCAAACACAACTCACCGCAGTACCTGAAACTAAACCACAACCTATGACACATCACACCAATAGCCCACATTAGCATTGCACAGGCCCCATCAGCCCTCACCATCCTAATCTTTTGGAGCATCAATCCCCAGTTTGGGTCAGGATTGGCTAGCAGATAACCTCCCTTGAATTCATTACATCACACAACTACAACAACACTTATCACATTCTCAAAACAGTGGTTTTGGGATGAAACTGATATTTTCCCCACTACTCACACCAGTTTGAGTGGAAAATTAGATGCCTCCTATATTACTGGAATATGGCCCATGGTATATGAGAACCAGAGTTCAAGGTATCTTAATATGATTGAGCTTGCAATAACAAGGAATGGGGAACCAGGAGGCCAAGATTCTAAAAAAACTATGAAGCAAATGCAGGAGCTGGTAGACGTGGGAAACAGGGAAACAGGAGTATGTAGAACACTGGAAATACAATAGATAAGATCAGCAACAACACTAGCAAAAAATGTGATGCTTCAAACGAGTTAGCAGGTCATTGCCATTTACAGGTCACATGATTAGAGTCATACTACTGAAATCAAATTCTGGGAAAGAGCGTCTACATCATTGTAACTGCTACATACAACAAACTATGACCATCCACAAAATCACTCCCCAAGATTTTAGATAGGTTATCTTCCCCGCACTGAAGTTTGAAGTCCAATAACACCCATAATTGCTCAATTACCCCACCACAGCTGACACAGTTTAGATGAAGGGTCATAATATTAGTAGACCCACAGCAACACAACCTACAGGCAACCAAAACCTATGCCAACCACACAGTTATGAATGGCAGGTTGCATCAAAAAATGCTAGGAGAACAAGTAATTGGTCAATATTCACTGCATAAAAACTGCATAGAATAACAAAGCAACACTAGCATTGCTCTTCATCCCTTATTAGTCACTCTTCAAGACGATCTAAAAAACAAATGTTATATTGATAAAATAGTGCTGTAAGAGGATTTAAAAAAAAAATATTATTGGTGGGAATCTCTCCCTCCAAGCCTCAGCCAACATTGTTTGGCTTGCTCTCTATATTTAGTGCAATGTTGGGCTGATATCAATAATTCATTACAAAGGTGTTTTAACTTACATTTCTAGCACTTTTCAGCAAGTACACATATGACACATTAGTAACCAAAAAAAACTTTGAACATCTGGTCCCTATTACAGGCTTCCACAATGTCCAGGTAAATGAAAATTGCTGATTTCCATAATTAGTGGTCATGCACTCATTGTTGAATCACATTTGTGTTTCAGTAAACATGCATTATATGTTTCCACAATGATCTATCCATGCAAGCATTTTCAATGTCCACATTGCCCAATGTCCACAATGTGTCAGTGAATGTTTATTTTTCCAAAAAAACACCTTAAAAAAAGTTTCAATTTGTTTTTAAATTGATTATACCTTACTATGCTCTCCACTTTTGCGCCATCTTTCTCCTCCTCAGTCTGCCCCACTTATTTTTCATTATTAAACTAAAATCACTTCACTTCTCTCCTTCTATCTCTCTCCATGCTCCTGTTCTACCCAGTTACTGAATGCTTAGGTCTACTTCTCACTTATGTTTCCATCGGGAATATCAAATACAAGTTATCAAAGGGTCACAATATCATGACCAGAATATCAAGGGACAAAATAGCAAAAGGTAGGTTTGTATAACCTAACTACATATATATATATATATATGTATATATATATGTATATATATATATATATATATATATATGCTGCCCATTTTGGAATAAAACTTCACTTTTGCACTCTTCACTGTGGTCTGTACCTGTTTTTGCGCTGGAAGTCGTTCGAGTCCCATTGCTTGCAGGATTGTGGATTTCAATATATATATATTACCTACTGGCAGTCGCCAGTAGGTAGTTATAGTTAGGATTGTTTTCCACAGGAAATCCGCAACATTCTATTGGAAATAACTTTGGCGCCGGTTGAGGAATCTGCCTGTAATTTTCCTTAAATTTGCTTCGCTGCGCTCCGCTCCTTCCCTGAAAGTTTGGGGGGGATTCGTCAAGCGGGGGCCGAGATAAAAGGGGGTCCCAAAACGTGTTTTCCCCATGTTAATTTCCATAGGGCAGTTGGACTCACTTTTAGCCCGAACGGCTGAATGGATTTCCAACAAACTTGGCAAAATTGTAGGGACTGGTAGCCCGATGTGCCTTTGCTATGTCTCAAGATATGTGCTCCAGTGGATTTTGAGTAATTTAGGTTCAAAAAAATCTATATATCTATAAGCGCGCCCCGGTACGCGCACCGGGGCGCGCTTCAGCGTGCTACGCGAGTTCGCGAGAGGAAAGCTGATTGGCTTTCGGGTGTCTGTCAACATTCCAAACAGTCCGGAGCGGCCGCCATCTTGTGTCACGGTAGGATCGAGACACAAGAGGTGGCAAAAACAAAGGGGGAAATGACCAAAAGGGGGCAGGGTAGACCCCCCTGACCCCCTAGGTTTGATGTGGGGGCCATAAAAGGGCCCGCGGGGCAATTTTTTTAAAAACAATTTCGATTTGCGCGGGGCGAGTGTCCGGTACAGGCACTGCGGAGCGTACCAGGGAGCGTACTCATTTTTTTCCTTTTATGAACAATTTTATATTTTTTTTGTAATTTTTATGGGGACAAACAAAAAACAGGGAATTGTAAACGGCTCAACTGGAGCAAAAAAAAACAGGAAAAAATTAAGGTTTGTTTTTGCACTTGTGGTTGTCTCCAGCACGGTTAATCAGTTTAATACTTTGCTCTCCATAGCAAATTGTAGTCCCGCAAAATTTACAAACTATTTTAAAATCTCCAAACTGGGTTTGGATATTTGGGACCATCTCCCTTGTCTTTTTTTTTTATTTTATTTTTTTATTGGAGTTCATGGTGCAATAAGGAAATACATAAATACATTACCATATGAAAGTTTTAAGAACATCTGATACATATATGAACAATTAAAGAACACAGTATTGTAGTGTGGAGGTAAAAAATTGTATAAAAATCAATCAATAAATATAGCAATACAGTTCATTTCAAATTCTTATTCTATTGTCCATCCATTTCTTAACCGGGGCCCATAATCGTCTTCCCATTTCTCTTTTTTTAGCGCCTTTAAATTCATAAAGGCTAGACTCAATATTGTAAATAGTAGGCATGGGCGGAAAATCCGTTACGCTCGCGGATTTTGCGGATTTTCGGTAAATCCGCAATCCGCGAAGTCTCGCGGATTTACCGAAAATCCGCAAATCCGCGCGCTGCAGATTTTTTGCTTGTGTTCGCACTGCTCGCGGCCCGCGGCGCGGGCAGCAACAATCTCGCACTCGCTAAATTATAAAAATTGAACTTGTACCCGCAATGCGCTTACTTCGCGAGATTATACATAGCGGGCGGAAACGGAAATACGTCACGCAAACAAAATGGCCGTGCCCGTACTCGACCTTGGGGTAAATTTGCGTGTTGCGCTGCAAGCGACTCGCGAATACTGCAAAAAACATCGCAAAATAACACGCCGCAAAAAAATATAAAGCTCATTCGCACGAATTGGCGGCTTCCGCGGTCGGTTTCGCACGACGCCGCGCCTCGCGAATAGGGCGAAATTACCGAAAAACGATTTTTGCAAAAGCAAAAGCAATGAGCAGGTGAAAAAGGTCAACCTCATGATTTGTAACGATTCCCTGTAGTGCTTCCTGAGGGGGCCCTCCAGAATTCGGTTGCCTACTTGCAACTATTGTGTGACCCTACTCTGACAGTCACAGAATAGTTACAAGTATGCCATTGCCAACAAAGATCCTGTTAAAAAAAATTTACATTGCAACACAAAGTAAAGGGAGCAGACAAGCAGGTGCCAGCCTTCATTAATGTCAGTTGGGGCAGGGCAGGTGTTGTTGTAATTTAATTTTGCAAAACTTAAAGCACTTAGCAGGTGTGCTTTGCTTTGCCACAATAATGTACACTCACTGGTCAACCAGAGGGTGCTGTGATGACACCGAGGGTGGCATGGGTGTGCCAGCCAGAGAGTGGCATGGGTGAACCAGAGTGCCAGTGTTGACAGAGGATGGCAGTGCTTTGCTTTCCCCCAATAATGTACACTGGTGAACCAGAGGGTGCTGTGATGACACAGAGGGTGACATGGGTGAGCCAGAGGGTGGCATGGGTGAACAAAGAGAGTGCCAGTGGTGACAGAGGGTGGCAGTGATGAAGAAAGGCTTGCAAACAGGCTGGGCACGTAGAAACAACAAGTTCGCAAAACTGGCGACCCGACAAGTAAGTTCGCAATTTGCGAAATTGTACAAAACCCTCGCAAACTTGCAGAAACCCGTGCGAACACACAAAAAAAAATCCAAAAAAAACGCGAGAATTCGCGGATTTTGCGGATTTTTGCAATCCGCAAATTCGCAAATCCACATATTCGCTGATTGCGAATCCGCAAAATCCGCCCATGCCTAGTAAATAGCTAAGAATCTAGAGATCCACATCTGATCCAGAGACAAGGGAGATGGGGGGACCATCTCCCTTGTCTCTGGACCCGATGGAGTGGGTTGTTTACTTTGGGAGGTGCTGGGAGAAGATTGGGGAGGGTTTCTGGTCAGTTCTCTGACCTCTGCCGCAGCATAGTTGTTTGGGTGCCGTAGTTGCATGTGGCGAATCATAGTATTGTTCCCAAAGGAATACTTTTTGGCAGGGTTCCCCCTGGAAAGTACACTGTGCCACAGATCAGACATGTAACTTTTGGAGCATTAACTTTCTTTAGGCCCCTTGGGATTTTAAAAAACTCCCAGACAATGTGCTCCTTTGGCTTATAGGGGGTATTATCTTCAGGCAGGAACCGCCTCTCCTCCTCCTCCTCCTCCTCGTCTTCTTCTACACCACTGTGGTGTTGTGGTGGTCCTTGTGGTGGTGGTGGTGGTGGTTGAGATGCTCCTGCTGCTGCTGCTACTGTAGCCATTTCTCAGTACAAATAGGTCTGCAAACAGGTCTTCCTCAGCCGAAGTACAAAGTGAGAATGAGGAAAAAAGGTGGGGGCTTTCATCGTTTGGAAAAAAAAATGTTCTGAACCAATGAAAAGTGTTATTTTCAGGTCACATGACCCGACGCGCTTACGCTACGCGCCCCGGGGCGCTTACGTAGCGCGATCGTATGCGCTCGGGTGCTTCCGGGTGCGCTTACGCCGTGAGTATCACGCAGACGCGGCTACGCGATACGTCACGATGATGTTTTCATTCGCTGCAATAGCGCAAATAGGACGCTCACAGGTACGCGCACCGGGGCGCGCTGCAAGCCTGCTCTTTCCGGTGCGCACACCGGTACGCGCACCGGGAGCGCTCCAGGGCAAAAAAAATAAATAAATGAAGAATATACATAAAAAAACAGTATTACATAAATATACAATATAGGATTCATTATAAAAAATACTATATTTGATAGCAATAGAAATTTGCAATTAAAAAACCTTTGAAATTCAATGAAAAAAACATAGGTTTGAGTGGATGTGTATATAGATGGTGGTATTACTGAATTGGTTGTTGTAACTG
The DNA here is from genome assembly GCF_964263255.1 of Lissotriton vulgaris. Classification (NCBI taxonomy): domain Eukaryota; kingdom Metazoa; phylum Chordata; class Amphibia; order Caudata; family Salamandridae; genus Lissotriton; species Lissotriton vulgaris. The sequence continues at coordinate 1,961,341,204 of NC_141689.1, read as the reverse complement.
GTATGGGTATCTCTATTTTTTTGAAAATTTTAGTTTCTATTTTTGAATATGTGTTTCAAGGGTTACATTACACTGAAAGGAGGTCTGTCACTCTGTCACAAGGATGGTGTCATCAGTGATGTCATGAGTGATGTCACTGACCACGTCATGAGTGATGTAATATGTGACGTCATCAGCAGTGCATTGCAGGCGCGCAAGTTATAGTGAGTCCAACTAACTATAACGTGGGAATTTCAATGGTTTTATGTCAGTAAAATTTCCTGCTAACTATAACTGTTGTCAAACCTATGGTTTTTTCAGTGAATATATATATATATATATATATATATATATATATATATATATATATATATATATCCAACCACCTGAGTCGCTGTGGAACCCTGCCGCTTTTCAAAGGCGGGCCTCGAACGGGATAGCGAATCCCAGAAATATCCAGCCAGTACTTCTCCAGTAATGAAAAAGGAGTCCGGGCCACTTTGAAGTGCAAAGCGTGTTTATTTTTGGCTTTCTCGACGCGTTTCGCAGTAACTACTGCTTTTTCACGAGATCGAACCAACTAGGAAGTGCATGTTAAATACAATCACATGGTACAGTCACATGGTATTACGATCATACACATGGAAAACAGACTACCAATTCATATTAGGGCTGTGTCCAATGTAAATACTCGTTTGTGCAAAGGAATGAGCAAAATAAAGTTTTCATTGAAAATGGAATAAAGTGCACAATGCAGTCCAATGATTTCTCATACACCTCCTTATAAACTCGGCAGTATTCTAAATTCAGTGCTTGAATACCTGAGGGTTTCTCGGCGCCCCAACATGCGGTCGCTGCGTGCAGTGCAGCCCAAGTGGGCGAAGTGAAATTCATGCGTGGTAAATGCAAAAGGAGGTGGTTTTCATGCAAAAGGCACGAGGCAGTCGTGAATTGATTCATTCATACTGTCAAAAAATTGGGATTGCGCCCAAGTGGGCCAAACAAAAGTCCCTTATATAATATCACAGTATAGTCCATTCAAACATTTCATGCTCATCCGAGATTTAGATTCTGGACAGATTCCCAGGCAATTCTGTAAACAAAGTGAGAGACATGCGGTGAGTGAAAGTACTTATAGTGACAAATTAAAACACAGAATCGGTTAAAAAACGGCAGACATATACACAGGCAAAACCGCAAGTTAACCTAAATGTACATTCAACTCCTCATGTAGATTGTGCCCATTAGGCTGGGTTGTCCTATACTTGATGATCAGTCTGGATTCCAGTCTTCTCATCTCTTTAATACGGTCTCCCCCTCGTTCTCTTACAGGGACTGTTTCAAGGACACAGAACGAAAGTAGATTGGCATTACTCTTGTGGTGTGTGGCAAAATGCCTAGCAATGGGATATTGCTTGTCCCCATTGGTTATGGCTCGCATGTGTTCAAGCACTCTCTTCTTTGCTTGATGTATAGAACTACCAATGTAGTGCAACTGACAGGGACATTTCAGTGCATATATCACATGGTCAGTTAGACATGTCACATGTTTAGTGATCTTAAACCTGTTGGTGTCTTTTGACAATTGAATCTCCTTTATGTTTTTACTGTTGCGACAGGCTTTACACCTGCCGCACACGTAAAAACCTTGCACTGGATTTCTCTGTTTGATCGTCTTAGGTAGTAGAGTCGAACAGAGAAGATCTTTCAGGGATTTTGGTCTTCTGAATGTGAGTTGGGGATGTTCAGCAATACCTGGAGCCAAATCCTTGTCAAGTTTTAAAATGTTCCAGTATTTGCTAAGGGATTTCCTCACCATTTTGGAGTCACAGTTGAAATCAGTAATGAATCTACTGGTTGTCTCCTTGTTTGAATGGCTCTCAGGCGTATTTGGACTGAGGATGCCTGTTCTGTCTCTCTCTTTGACTGTGGCCAAAGACCTGGATATGCATTTTTGGCCATACCCTCGCTCTTTGAACCTTTTACTCATGATGCTAACTTCCTTGTTGAAGTCTTGTTCATCAGAGCAGTTCCTTTTCGCCCTGAGGAATTCCCCTACTGGGATAGAATTGATGAGGTTGGTGGGATGACAGCTATCAGCGTGTAACAGGCTGTTTCCAGCCGTGGTTTTACGAAATAGGGTCGTGGTAAGGGTATTGTTCCTGTTTTCAACCCTGACATCAAGGAATTCAATAGCCAATTTTTTGACAGTATGAATGAATCAATTCACGACTGCCTCGTGCCTTTTGCATGAAAACCACCTCCTTTTGCATTTACCACGCATGAATTTCACTTCGCCCACTTGGGCTGCACTGCACGCAGCGACCGCATGTTGGGGCGCCGAGAAACCCTCAGGTATTCAAGCACTGAATTTAGAATACTGCCGAGTTTATAAGGAGGTGTATGAGAAATCATTGGACTGCATTGTGCACTTTATTCCATTTTCAATGAAAACTTTATTTTGCTCATTCCTTTGCACAAACGAGTATTTACATTGGACACAGCCCTAATATGAATTGGTAGTCTGTTTTCCATGTGTATGATCGTAATACCATGTGACTGTACCATGTGATTGTATTTAACATGCACTTCCTAGTTGGTTCGATCTCGTGAAAAAGCAGTAGTTACTGCGAAACGCGTCGAGAAAGCCAAAAATAAACACGCTTTGCACTTCAAAGTGGCCCGGACTCCTTTTTCATTACTGGAGAAGTACTGGCTGGATATATATATATATATATATATATATATATATATATATATATATATATATATACACATATATCTCTTGGGGATTTCTATCTATAATTACATTGCCATCATATCTGAAATACTCCCAATATTTCCTTAACAAGATTGATGGAATACAATGGAAGTCAAATTACTGGATGGCAACAGCTGATGTGCTTTCTATTCATACCTCTATCTCGCACTTATATGGAATCAAGGCACATGAACATTTTTTACATCTCGGTCAGGGTCACTATTGGAGCATTCAAACATGATAATGGAAATTATTTATTTCTGCCTTCTCACAATGTGTTTCTATTTAACGATGAGTACATCCTCCAAAAACAAGGTGAAACTATGGACACATCCTTCACACCAAGATATGGAAATCTCACCATGATTAGTGGGAGGCGGAGACTGTGTGGAGTCATCAAATACGACAAAGATGGACCAGGTCATCATGTGGGTCTGCTACATCGATGAAGTATTCCTCATATGGGAAGGTGAAAGGAAGGGACTTCAAACAATTCATTGAGTTTCTGAACAACAACCCGCAAAAACATAAATTCACCTATGAAATCAGTGATGAAGAAATAAATGGTCATGACATAACTAATTGTAAAGGAAGGCTGGAGTGCAAGAAGCGACGTCTCAGCTGTTCACTGCTCGGAAGTTTGTAATTGATTGAAAGGACTAGAAGGGGTTTTGCCTTTTAGCTACTGGTCGACATATTGAGGCTGCAGTAAAAGGCTACGGAGGAGATGCCATAAACTTTGTGCAAGGAGAAAATGACTGAAAAATGCTGCCGGTAAGCACAGGAGTTCCTGCTTGCTGGATGGCTATTTAAACTGGGTAATTTCATTGCTAAAAGTCTCCTGCCGGTAGAAAGGGAAAATAAATCGCTGCTGGAAAATGCGAGGATTGCCTGCTTGTTTGGGGGGGGTATATGAATGGTTGAAACACTGTGAAAAGTTGTGACTGGACTGGTCTAAGACCGGACTGTGAAAAGGTCGATACGACCTGATACCTCGCTATTTTTATTTATACCTGCCCTGTTCTTTTTAATTAAGAATAGAAATACGTTAGTCTAGTGTTTCAACGTACGTATGGAACCCATTTTGTTTTGTTTCCTTTTGATACCCATGGTCAACTACAACTTTTTGAAAGAGTCACCATTTTGTTGATCTCCCCTGCCCACCTGAGACTTAGACACTGTGAAAGGACTAGCTTCACTAGCTTCTCCTATTCTAATACGGTGGCCATCTTTAAAGTAGCCGTGATATCACTTTTTACCACTGTTCTTTCATCGCACAATCCCTGCTCTTCTGAATGTATCTCTGCTCACTCTATACCCACTCATTTTCTCGGTTAGCCATTCATCACCCCACTCCTCTTCTCACTTATCCACCCTCTCCTTCAGTACCCTCACTTTATGTCATATCTATATATTTATCTACTTGTTATTTCATCCCTACCCCCTACTTTATTGCCCTTTGATCTGCACATTACTCTCTACTATGTTACTTTGTTCTCCTTATTGACCTAGTATTTGGTTTTGTTATTTCAATGTTGTTCACTTCGTTCCCTTTACTAATTTGTGTCCGGTTTTTGCACTTCATTGCTGCCTTTGTTTTTATTCAACAATCACCGTTGTTTATTCCCCATCACCTTCAATTCTTTTATCTATGACCTCCACTATCACTCTTACTCCGCTTTACATTTTATTACTCCCTTCATGTTTACCTAACTCTTCTGTCACTCTTTTCTATTTCAATTCTTTCCTAGCTATATTCTTCACATTCAGTGAACTAACTACTATTTTTTATCCTATTTATTAATCAATTCTACCTATCATATTCTATCGCATTTTATCTATATTGTTTTATACCTATTTTGCTCTCATTTTGTTATCATGTTAGATATGCTATTGTATTGTGTCACCTCCTAATTCTTTTCATTGTTCTTTGGAATGTTCATTGTGTTATTTATTATTTTACGTCATTATGTATAACTACTATTTTTATCCGATTTATTAATCTACTCTACCTATCATATTCTATCACATTTGATCCATATTGTTTTATACTTATTTTGCCCTCATTTTGATTTCATGTCAGATATGCTATTTTACTGTGACGCTTCCTAATTCTTTTCATTGCAAATTGGAATGTTCATTGTGTTATTTATTATTTTTGTTGTCATTATGTATACTATGATATTCCTTTGCTCAGTCCACCCCCACCTATGATCATTGTAATCGTGTCCCATGAAACTGCTCAGATTGCTCTTTATGTTTAATCCTCCTATCACCTTTGCTTCTGTTCCCTAACTGTATAACTTTGCCTAGGACATTGTTCCATACCATACTACCTTGGAGTACTAGTTCGCTCTCATTCCAGTGTGCTTCTCCCCTCCTCCCCCTCTTTTCCTCTCTCTCAACCATGCCCCCACTTACTCTTCCACCATCAATCTCATCCCCACACATCTCCAAATTTGGCCCAAACTCTTGGTCAATCATCTACCCACCCCATCTCTCTAAACATGGTAAAAAAAAACTTAAACACAAACGTATCTGTCTCCACCCTGAAACCTTATTCACTGACCACCATAACAGCCTTAACTCTTCTCTTGTCACCAATCTCATCTTCTTCACCAAACGCCCGTCTAAATGGAAAAGCATATTCCTAGGTCACTTCCTGATCTCCAACTCACGCAACATCCCCTACGGTTTGAAACTCTCCACCAAACCATCTTCTTCCTTTCCCTGGGAAATAGATAAATCCATCTTCAAATCAGGAACCATACTCATCCAAGCATCTGAAAAACACCTTGACATCTTTAAACAACACTTCAACGCCTTACCACAGACCCTCTTAAATTACTGTGGAGAAGTGTGGCTCAGGGGTTAGAGGCGGCAGACCCGGAAGCTGAGATCGGCCCTGGAGCAGGGTTCAATTCCCCGCCTCGGCGGGTCTTGGGCTCAATAATTCCACGGACTCGATAATTCTCGCTCCGGTGCCTACTCGACTCACGGGTTCACACTCTGCGACTCTGGGCAATAGCTTGCTTAATCTCCACAACGGCCCCTCACGGCGGGATGCCTGGCTTTCACCTTGTGGATACCCTGCCGGGTTATCTCACAGGGGAATACCAGGACGGGTTCCCTAAGCAAGCGCTTAGATGCCTGCGATGTGGGCGGTTTGCGCTATATAAATACATGTACATTTACATTTATTTACATTTACTCGAATCTTGACCACCAGTACCCCCCTCCCCTAGACTCACCGCCCCCTTCCACCCCTACCACTAATATCTTGTCTCTCCGAAAAACTCCAACTTTTAGTTTCTACATCCGCCCCCATTGCGCCTTACCCACTATCGCCTCCTCTGGACTCCCCCGTCCTCTCCAACTTTTAATGATCTACATATTAGCACAGTATCCCTAACCACCACACTATCCCCTGACCCTGCGCTCTCACCACATTTCACCCTAGAGTCATTACCCCCATCCAACCCATTTCCCCTTCACCTTTCCTATCTGACCCTACCCAACCTACAATGTCCACATCTCCCTTAATTTCTCTCTCCACTCCATCGCTCCCTTTTGATTCGACACCTCCTATTAGCACTCCATCCCAAACCATATCACAATCCCTGAACACGGCCTTCGCACACCTTCTGCCGCCTGATTCATCACCGACCTTACCAACCCCTTCCCTCTTCCCTCTTCTCCACGTCACTCCTCAACTCCTACTACCCCATCTACCCTCACTGCTCCCCTCTCCTCATCGCATCTTCCCACTTCGATATGCTCTGTTACACAATCCTCTCCTTCCAACCTCCCCCCTATCATCCCCCCTCTTTACAACACTTCTTACATCCAAACAACAGTACTCCCCACATCCCACCCATCCTCTACCCTCACCTCTCCCCCCAACACCTCCTCCTCAGTCACCCTACTCCGCTACACTCACCTCTCCCTTCAACCTCTCCACCAACATCTCCCCTCCTCTCAACACTTCTTACATCCAAACAACTCTACCCCTCTACCCCACATCCCCCTCTTCACCTACCCTCACCTTTCCCCCCAAACACTGTCCCCCCGCACCCATCAACTCACACTCTAGCCTCCCCATACACTGAACCTGCCCTTTGGTCCCTCATCTTAGAACTCTCCTCTCTTAGAAGCAACATCTCACTCCTCTCAAAAACCATCTCCTCACTCAATAATAACCTCCTCAACACACCTACACAGAGTCTGCCTAACTCTATCACCTGCAATAACACCCCTCACTCCTACAACCATTTAACCTAGGGACTACCCTCTCAACCCTCTCAAATCGTGTCTCCACTCAAATCCACTAAACCACAACCTGGTACTCTACCAAAAAACTCGAAGCTAAAACTTCCTCTAATCTAACTATTTCTCCATCTCCACCCACTAAAGCTTACACTCCCTCAATTTTAACTATCTCTTCACCACCACCGTTGTACATTTTACCCCTCAGTCATAAATCTTCTATCCCGGTTCTCTTAGGAAACAGAAGTCTCCCCATTCCTCCTTCCTCACCCAGACCTCCTCAACAACTTAGAGCTATCCCCCCTTGCCCCCCTCCCAATCACCTGAGCCCTTTTTGCACTCCACACCACTCTAGGTCAAATGTCAAGTGTTTTTTGCAATTTTCACCCTGAGTGGGCTGGGTATGCTCAGACGTGAGTCCCAGGCTCTCCACATCCCTGGGGTCAAGCTATCCAGGCTGAAGAAGGCTGATAGCCAGAAACCGGTCCTTGGATGCTTGATTCCGGTCTAGGAAAGACATGGCTTGGTAGTTCGGGCTGGACTGTTCCCATGGTCAAGGCTGATTTGCATATAGCCAGTGTCTGACCTAGGGTGGTGTGGAGGGCAAAGAAACGATGGATTTAGGCCCAGATCTTTGTACTGGGGTGAATGTAAGACATTGTTCTGCATTCTGTCCATCAACTGTGTTTTGCAAACTTAAACCTTCTGCACACTCCAAAGATCCTCTCCCCGCCACATTAGCTCAAGAACTCAAATCTACAATTGCCCCTATATGGACTAAAATTATCAACTCCTCTCTTTCCACAGGCTGTGTTCCTGCCTCACTCCAACTTGGCCAAATTACGCCTTTTCCCAAAAACGCCACTGCTAACCCCAATGATCCAAACAACCTTCGTCCCATCTCTAGCCTTCCCTTCCTCTCCAAAGCCCTCGAAAAATGTGTTCTAATGCAACTAGAGAAACACATTGTCTCATTCAACCTCCTTGATGTCTTCCAGTCCGGCTTTAGAAAGGGTTGCAGCACAGAAACTGCTATGCTTAATATCATGGATGATATTCATCGTTCCCTTGACAAAGGTGAATCCTCAATACTTATCCTTCTCGACCTCTCAGCTGCATTTGATACCGTCCTCCACCCCACCCTTCTCAGCACTCTCAAAGATCAATTCGGGTTTGAAGGCACGGTACTCAAATGGTTCTCCTCATTTCTACAAAACAGATCTCAACAAATCAAACTTAGCCATTTCCTCTCCAAACCTCAACCTGTTTCACTTGGAGTACCTCAAGGTTCCATCCTCTCCCCTACCCTATTCAATCTGTTCATGGAACCACTCACCCTCATCCTCAAACACTCTAATGTCAGTTACCATCTCTATGCTGATGACACTCAATTATACTACAAGATCAAATCTCACAAAGACATCCTTCACCTAAATGAGACACTGACTAAAATTCAAACCTGGTTCCATCTGAACCATCTCAAACTAAACCCCAAAAAACAGAAATCATACTTTGCTCCCCCAAAAACAATCCTCTTCCCATCCAACTCTG